>NW_025316701.1:600000-864120 GCF_910594005.1 Cervus elaphus | reverse complement strand
CTTCGGGGTGGTGCTCTCTCCCGGCCCTTGCCCCTGAGCCTGGGGGCCAGGCAGGGGGTCCACACTCCCAGGCCAAGGCAGAACCACATGCACACGTCTGTTCCTGCCCCCTGCACCGGCAGAGAGCTCGGGGGAGCCAGAGTCTGTCAGGCAGCTGCTGGGCTGGCCGCCTGTGTGGGAAGGGGCAGAGCCGACCTAGGGGCACACTGGGCCTCTTGCTCTCCCTGCTGCCCTGAGGCTGCTGCGCCAAAGAGGTCTTGGGCATCCAGCCCCTTGCTGGTCCCTTCCCTCTGACGAGGCCCTCTGAGCTCCAGCCCCTTGCAGTGTGGAGACAGCCCCTGCCAGCAACCTCCTCTCCAAGGAGGCCTCAAGCGAGGCCTAGGCCCAGGGGAAAGGCACCAGCGGGGATGAGCCTGGGGAGGCGCCCGGGCGTGTCTGGACCCAGTCCCCGCAGCCTGCCCCTTGCTGGGGCAGTACCCCCGGAGGCCAGGAAGGTCTGGGCAAGGCTGGCCAGGGGCAGGGGCCCTGCTGGGTCCTGCCCCTGGCCTGTGGGGCCTCTGAGCACAACCGGCCCTCTCCCGCTGGAAGACCTCCCCGGCTGCCTCCAAAGGCCGCTTTGCAAGCACTCTCGACGGCTGTTCCCGCCAGCCGCGCACAACGCTCCCAAGCCCGGGAGAAAAGCGCTTCGGGGTGGTGCTCTCTCCCGGCCCTTGCCCCTGAGCCTGGGGGCCAGGCAGGGGGTCCACACTCCCAGGCCAAGGCAGAACCACATGCACACGTCTGTTCCTGCCCCCTGCACCGGCAGAGAGCTCGGGGGAGCCAGAGTCTGTCAGGCAGCTGCTGGGCTGGCCGCCTGTGTGGGAAGGGGCAGAGCCGACCTAGGGGCACACTGGGCCTCTTGCTCTCCCTGCTGCCCTGAGGCTGCTGGGCCAAAGAGGTCTTGGGCATCCAGCCCCTTGCTGGTCCCTTCCCTCTGACGAGGCCCTCTGAGCTCCAGCCCCTTGCAGTGTGGAGACAGCCCCTGCCAGCAACCTCCTCTCCAAGGAGGCCTCAAGCGAGGCCTAGGCCCAGGGGAAAGGCACCAGCGGGGATGAGCCTGGGGAGGCGCCCGGGCATGTCTGGACCCAGTCCCCGCAGCCTGCCCCTTGCTGGGGCAGTACCCCCGGAGGCCAGGAAGGTCTGGGCAAGGCTGGCCAGGGGCAGGGGCCCTGCTGGGTCCTGCCCCTGGCCTGTGGGGCCTCTGAGCACAACCGGCCCTCTCCCGCTGGAAGACCTCCCCGGCTGCCTCCAAAGGCCGCTTTGCAAGCACTCTCGCCGGCTGTTCCCGCCAGCCGCGCACAACGCTCCCAAGCCCGGGAGAAAAGCGCTTCGGGGTGGTGCTCTCTCCCGGCCCTTGCCCCTGAGCCTGGGGGCCAGGCAGGGGGTCCACACTCCCAGGCCAAGGCAGAACCACATGCACACGTCTGTTCCTGCCCCCTGCACCGGCAGAGAGCTCGGGGGAGCCAGAGTCTGTCAGGCAGCTGCTGGGCTGGCCGCCTGTGTGGGAAGGGGCAGAGCCGACCTAGGGGCACACTGGGCCTCTTGCTCTCCCTGCTGCCCTGAGGCTGCTGCGCCAAAGAGGTCTTGGGCATCCAGCCCCTTGCTGGTCCCTTCCCTCTGACGAGGCCCTCTGAGCTCCAGCCCCTTGCAGTGTGGAGACAGCCCCTGCCAGCAACCTCCTCTCCAAGGAGGCCTCAAGCGAGGCCTAGGCCCAGGGGAAAGGCACCAGCGGGGATGAGCCTGGGGAGGCGCCCGGGCATGTCTGGACCCAGTCCCCGCAGCCTGCCCCTTGCTGGGGCAGTACCCCCGGAGGCCAGGAAGGTCTGGGCAAGGCTGGCCAGGGGCAGGGGCCCTGCTGGGTCCTGCCCCTGGCCTGTGGGGCCTCTGAGCACAACCGGCCCTCTCCCGCTGGAAGACCTCCCCGGCTGCCTCCAAAGGCCGCTTTGCAAGCACTCTCGCCGGCTGTTCCCGCCAGCCGCGCACAACGCTCCCAAGCCCGGGAGAAAAGCGCTTCGGGGTGGTGCTCTCTCCCGGCCCTTGCCCCTGAGCCTGGGGGCCAGGCAGGGGGTCCACACTCCCAGGCCAAGGCAGAACCACATGCACACGTCTGTTCCTGCCCCCTGCACCGGCAGAGAGCTCGGGGGAGCCAGAGTCTGTCAGGCAGCTGCTGGGCTGGCCGCCTGTGTGGGAAGGGGCAGAGCCGACCTAGGGGCACACTGGGCCTCTTGCTCTCCCTGCTGCCCTGAGGCTGCTGGGCCAAAGAGGTCTTGGGCATCCAGCCCCTTGCTGGTCCCTTCCCTCTGACGAGGCCCTCTGAGCTCCAGCCCCTTGCAGTGTGGAGACAGCCCCTGCCAGCAACCTCCTCTCCAAGGAGGCCTCAAGCGAGGCCTAGGCCCAGGGGAAAGGCACCAGCGGGGATGAGCCTGGGGAGGCGCCCGGGCATGTCTGGACCCAGTCCCCGCAGCCTGCCCCTTGCTGGGGCAGTACCCCCGGAGGCCAGGAAGGTCTGGGCAAGGCTGGCCAGGGGCAGGGGCCCTGCTGGGTCCTGCCCTTGGCCTTTGGGGCCTCTGAGCACAACCGGCCCTCTCCCGCTGGAAGACCTCCCCGGCTGCCTCCAAAGGCCGCTTTGCAAGCACTCTCGCCGGCTGTTCCCGCCAGCCGCGCACAATGCTCCCAAGCCCGGGAGAAAAGCGCTTCGGGGTGGTGCTCTCTCCCGGCCCTTGCCCCTGAGCCTGGGGGCCAGGCAGGGGGTCCACACTCCCAGGCCAAGGCAGAACCACATGCACACGTCTGTTCCTGCCCCCTGCACTGGCAGGGAGCTCGGGGGAGCCAGAGTCTGTCAGGCAGCTGCTGGGCTGGCCGCCTGTGTGGGAAGGGGCAGAGCCGACCTAGGGGCACACTGGGCCTCTTGCTCTCCCTGCTGCCCTGAGGCTGCTGGGCCAAAGAGGTCTTGGGCATCCAGCCCCTTGCAGTGTGGAGACAGCCCCTGCCAGCAACCTCCTCTCCAAGGAGGCCTCAAGAGAGGCCTAGGCCCAGGGGAAAGGCACTAGCGAGGATGAGCCTGGGGAGGCGCCCGGGCATGTCTGGACCCAGTCCCCGCAGCCTGCCCCTTGCTGGGGCAGTACCCCCGGAGGCCAGGAAGGTCTGGGCAAGGCTGGCCAGGGGCAGGGGCCCTGCTGGGTCCTGCCCCTGGCCTGTGGGGCCTCTGAGCACTACCGGCCCTCTGCCGCTGGAAGACCTCCCCGGCTGCCTCCAAAGGCCGCTTTGCAAGCACTCTCGCCGGCTGTTCCCGCCAGCCACGCACAACGCTCCCAAGCCCGGGAGAAAAGCGCTTCGGGGTGGTGCTCTCTCCCGGCCCTTGCCCCTGAGCCTGGGGGCCAGGCAGGGGGTCCACACTCCCAGGCCAAGGCAGAACCACATGCACACGTCTGTTCCTGCCCCCTGCACCGGCAGAGAGCTCGGGGGAGCCAGAGTCTGTCAGGCAGCTGCTGGGCTGGCCGCCTGTGTGGGAAGGGGCAGAGCCGACCTAGGGGCACACTGGGCCTCTTGCTCTCCCTGCTGCCCTGAGGCTGCTGGGCCAAAGAGGTCTTGGGCATCCAGCCCCTTGCTGGTCCCTTCCCTCTGACGAGGCCCTCTGAGCTCCAGCCCCTTGCAGTGTGGAGACAGCCCCTGCCAGCAACCTCCTCTCCAAGGAGGCCTCAAGCGAGGCCTAGGCCCAGGGGAAAGGCACCAGCGGGGATGAGCCTGGGGAGGCGCCCGGGCATGTCTGGACCCAGTCCCCGCAGCCTGCCCCTTGCTGGGGCAGTACCCCCGGAGGCCAGGAAGGTCTGGGCAAGGCTGGCCAGGGGCAGGGGCCCTGCTGGGTCCTGCCCCTGGCCTGTGGGGCCTCTGAGCACAACCGGCCCTCTCCCGCTGGAAGACCTCCCCGGCTGCCTCCAAAGGCCGCTTTGCAAGCACTCTCGCCGGCTGTTCCCGCCAGCCGCGCACAACGCTCCCAAGCCCGGGAGAAAAGCGCTTCGGGGTGGTGCTCTCTCCCGGCCCTTGCCCCTTAGCCTGGGGGCCAGGCAGGGGGTCCACACTCCCAGGCCAAGGCAGAACCACATGCACACGTCTGTTCCTGCCCCCTGCACCGGCAGAGAGCTCGGGGGAGCCAGAGTCTGTCAGGCAGCTGCTGGGCTGGCCGCCTGTGTGGGAAGGGGCAGAGCCGACCTAGGGGCACACTGGGCCTCTTGCTCTCCCTGCTGCCCTGAGGCTGCTGGGCCAAAGAGGTCTGGGGCATCCAGCCCCTTGCTGGTCCCTTCTCTCTGACGAGGCCCTCTGAGCTCCAGCCCCTTGCAGTGTGGAGACAGCCCCTGCCAGCAACCTCCTCTCCAAGGAGGCCTCAAGCGAGGCCTAGGCCCAGGGGAAAGGCACCAGCGGGGATGAGCCTGGGGAGGCGCCCGGGCATGTCTGGACCCAGTCCCCGCAGCCTGCCCCTTGCTGGGGCAGTACCCCCGGAGGCCAGGAAGG
This sequence comes from Cervus elaphus, assembly GCF_910594005.1. Classification (NCBI taxonomy): domain Eukaryota; kingdom Metazoa; phylum Chordata; class Mammalia; order Artiodactyla; family Cervidae; genus Cervus; species Cervus elaphus. The sequence continues at coordinate 859,572 of NW_025316701.1, read as the reverse complement.
TCTGGGCAAGGCTGGCCAGGGGCAGGGGCCCTGCTGGGTCCTGCCCCTGGCCTGTGGGGCCTCTGAGCACAACCGGCCCTCTCCCGCTGGAAGACCTCCCCGGCTGCCTCCAAAGGCCGCTTTGCAAGCACTCTCGCCGGCTGTTCCCGCCAGCCGCGCACAACGCTCCCAAGCCCGGGAGAAAAGCGCTTCGGGGTGGTGCTCTCTCCCGGCCCTTGCCCCTGAGCCTGGGGGCCAGGCAGGGGGTCCACACTCCCAGGCCAAGGCAGAACCACATGCACACGTCTGTTCCTGCCCCCTGCACCGGCAGAGAGCTCGGGGGAGCCAGAGTCTGTCAGGCAGCTGCTGGGCTGGCCGCCTGTGTGGGAAGGGGCAGAGCCGACCTAGGGGCACACTGGGCCTCTTGCTCTCCCTGCTGCCCTGAGGCTGCTGGGCCAAAGAGGTCTTGGGCATCCAGCCCCTTGCAGTGTGGAGACAGCCCCTGCCAGCAACCTCCTCTCCAAGGAGGCCTCAAGAGAGGCCTAGGCCCAGGGGAAAGGCACCAGCGGGGATGAGCCTGGGGAGGCGCCCGGGCATGTCTGGACCCAGTCCCCGCAGCCTGCCCCTTGCTGGGGCAGTACCCCCGGAGGCCAGGAAGGTCTGGGCAAGGCTGGCCCGGGGCAGGGGCCTTGCTGGGTCCTGCCCCTGGCCTGTGGGGCCTCTGAGCACTACCGGCCCTCTGCCGCTGGAAGACCTCCCCGGCTGCCTCCAAAGGCCGCTTTACAAGCACTCTCGCCGGCTGTTCCCGCCAGCCGCGCACAACGCTCCCAAGCCCGGGAGAAAAGCGCTTCGGGGTGGTGCTCTCTCCCGGCCCTTGCCCCTGAGCCTGGGGGCCAGGCAGGGGGTCCACACTCCCAGGCCAAGGCAGAACCACATGCACACGTCTGTTCCTGCCCCCTGCACCGGCAGAGAGCTCGGGGGAGCCAGAGTCTGTCAGGCAGCTGCTGGGCTGGCCGCCTGTGTGGGAAGGGGCAGAGCCGACCTAGGGGCACACTGGGCCTCTTGCTCTCCCTGCTGCCCTGAGGCTGCTGGGCCAAAGAGGTCTTGGGCATCCAGCCCCTTGCTGGTCCCTTCCCTCTGACGAGGCCCTCTGAGCTCCAGCCCCTTGCAGTGTGGAGACAGCCCCTGCCAGCAACCTCCTCTCCAAGGAGGCCTCAAGCGAGGCCTAGGCCCAGGGGAAAGGCACCAGCGGGGATGAGCCTGGGGAGGCGCCCGGGCATGTCTGGACCCAGTCCCCGCAGCCTGCCCCTTGCTGGGGCAGTACCCCCGGAGGCCAGGAAGGTCTGGGCAAGGCTGGCCAGGGGCAGGGGCCCTGCTGGGTCCTGCCCCTGGCCTGTGGGGCCTCTGAGCACAACCGGCCCTCTCCCGCTGGAAGACCTCCCCGGCTGCCTCCAAAGGCCGCTTTGCAAGCACTCTCGCCGGCTGTTCCCGCCAGCCGCGCACAACGCTCCCAAGCCCGGGAGAAAAGCGCTTCGGGGTGGGGCTCTCTCCCGGCCCTTGCCCCTGAGCCTGGGGGCCAGGCAGGGGGTCCACACTCCCAGGCCAAGGCAGAACCACATGCACACGTCTGTTCCTGCCCCCTGCACCGGCAGAGAGCTCGGGGGAGCCAGAGTCTGTCAGGCAGCTGCTGGGCTGGCCGCCTGTGTGGGAAGGGGCAGAGCCGACCTAGGGGCACACTGGGCCTCTTGCTCTCCCTGCTGCCCTGAGGCTGCTGCGCCAAAGAGGTCTTGGGCATCCAGCCCCTTGCTGGTCCCTTCCCTCTGACGAGGCCCTCTGAGCTCCAGCCCCTTGCAGTGTGGAGACAGCCCCTGCCAGCAACCTCCTCTCCAAGGAGGCCTCAAGCGAGGCCTAGGCCCAGGGGAAAGGCACCAGCGGGGATGAGCCTGGGGAGGCGCCCGGGCATGTCTGGACCCAGTCCCCGCAGCCTGCCCCTTGCTGGGGCAGTACCCCCGGAGGCCAGGAAGGTCTGGGCAAGGCTGGCCAGGGGCAGGGGCCCTGCTGGGTCCTGCCCCTGGCCTGTGGGGCCTCTGAGCACAACCGGCCCTCTCCCGCTGGAAGACCTCCCCGGCTGCCTCCAAAGGCCGCTTTGCAAGCACTCTCGCCGGCTGTTCCCGCCAGCCGCGCACAACGCTCCCAAGCCCGGGAGAAAAGCGCTTCGGGGTGGTGCTCTCTCCCGGCCCTTGCCCCTGAGCCTGGGGGCCAGGCAGGGGGTCCACACTCCCAGGCCAAGGCAGAACCACATGCACACGTCTGTTCCTGCCCCCTGCACCGGCAGAGAGCTCGGGGGAGCCAGAGTCTGTCAGGCAGCTGCTGGGCTGGCCGCCTGTGTGGGAAGGGGCAGAGCCGACCTAGGGGCACACTGGGCCTCTTGCTCTCCCTGCTGCCCTGAGGCTGCTGGGCCAAAGAGGTCTTGGGCATCCAGCCCCTTGCTGGTCCCTTCCCTCTGACGAGGCCCTCTGAGCTCCAGCCCCTTGCAGTGTGGAGACAGCCCCTGCCAGCAACCTCCTCTCCAAGGAGGCCTCAAGCGAGGCCTAGGCCCAGGGGAAAGGCACCAGCGGGGATGAGCCTGGGGAGGCGCCCGGGCATGTCTGGACCCAGTCCCCGCAGCCTGCCCCTTGCTGGGGCAGTACCCCCGGAGGCCAGGAAGGTCTGGGCAAGGCTGGCCAGGGGCAGGGGCCCTGCTGGGTCCTGCCCCTGGCCTGTGGGGCCTCTGAGCACAACCGGCCCTCTCCCGCTGGAAGACCTCCCCGGCTGCCTCCAAAGGCCGCTTTGCAAGCACTCTCGCCGGCTGTTCCCGCCAGCCGCGCACAACGCTCCCAAGCCCGGGAGAAAAGCGCTTCGGGGTGGTGCTCTCTCCCGGCCCTTGCCCCTGAGCCTGGGGGCCAGGCAGGGGGTCCACACTCCCAGGCCAAGGCAGAACCACATGCACACGTCTGTTCCTGCCCCCTGCACCGGCAGAGAGCTCGGGGGAGCCAGAGTCTGTCAGGCAGCTGCTGGGCTGGCCGCCTGTGTGGGAAGGGGCAGAGCCGACCTAGGGGCACACTGGGCCTCTTGCTCTCCCTGCTGCCCTGAGGCTGCTGGGCCAAAGAGGTCTTGGGCATCCAGCCCCTTGCTGGTCCCTTCCCTCTGACGAGGCCCTCTGAGCTCCAGCCCCTTGCAGTGTGGAGACAGCCCCTGCCAGCAACCTCCTCTCCAAGGAGGCCTCAAGCGAGGCCTAGGCCCAGGGGAAAGGCACCAGCGGGGATGAGCCTGGGGAGGCGCCCGGGCATGTCTGGACCCAGTCCCCGCAGCCTGCCCCTTGCTGGGGCAGTACCCCCGGAGGCCAGGAAGGTCTGGGCAAGGCTGGCCAGGGGCAGGGGCCCTGCTGGGTCCTGCCCTTGGCCTTTGGGGCCTCTGAGCACAACCGGCCCTCTCCCGCTGGAAGACCTCCCCGGCTGCCTCCAAAGGCCGCTTTGCAAGCACTCTCGCCGGCTGTTCCCGCCAGCCGCGCACAATGCTCCCAAGCCCGGGAGAAAAGCGCTTCGGGGTGGTGCTCTCTCCCGGCCCTTGCCCCTGAGCCTGGGGGCCAGGCAGGGGGTCCACACTCCCAGGCCAAGGCAGAACCACATGCACACGTCTGTTCCTGCCCCCTGCACTGGCAGGGAGCTCGGGGGAGCCAGAGTCTGTCAGGCAGCTGCTGGGCTGGCCGCCTGTGTGGGAAGGGGCAGAGCCGACCTAGGGGCACACTGGGCCTCTTGCTCTCCCTGCTGCCCTGAGGCTGCTGGGCCAAAGAGGTCTTGGGCATCCAGCCCCTTGCAGTGTGGAGACAGCCCCTGCCAGCAACCTCCTCTCCAAGGAGGCCTCAAGAGATGCCTAGGCCCAGGGGAAAGGCACTAGCGAGGATGAGCCTGGGGAGGCGCCCGGGCATGTCTGGACCCAGTCCCCGCAGCCTGCCCCTTGCTGGGGCAGTACCCCCGGAGGCCAGGAAGGTCTGGGCAAGGCTGGCCAGGGGCAGGGGCCCTGCTGGGTCCTGCCCCTGGCCTGTGGGGCCGCTGAGCACTACCGGCCCTCTGCCGCTGGAAGACCTCCCCGGCTGCCTCCAAAGGCCGCTTTGCAAGCACTCTCGCCGGCTGTTCCCGCCAGCCACGCACAACGCTCCCAAGCCCGGGAGAAAAGCGCTTCGGGGTGGTGCTCTCTCCCGGCCCTTGCCCCTGAGCCTGGGGGCCAGGCAGGGGGTCCACACTCCCAGGCCAAGGCAGAACCACATGCACACGTCTGTTCCTGCCCCCTGCACCGGCAGAGAGCTCGGGGGAGCCAGAGTCTGTCAGGCAGCTGCTGGGCTGGCCGCCTGTGTGGGAAGGGGCAGAGCCGACCTAGGGGCACACTGGGCCTCTTGCTCTCCCTGCTGCCCTGAGGCTGCTGGGCCAAAGAGGTCTTGGGCATCCAGCCCCTTGCTGGTCCCTTCCCTCTGACGAGGCCCTCTGAGCTCCAGCCCCTTGCAGTGTGGAGACAGCCCCTGCCAGCAACCTCCTCTCCAAGGAGGCCTCAAGCGAGGCCTAGGCCCAGGGGAAAGGCACCAGCGGGGATGAGCCTGGGGAGGCGCCCGGGCATGTCTGGACCCAGTCCCCGCAGCCTGCCCCTTGCTGGGGCAGTACCCCCGGAGGCCAGGAAGGTCTGGGCAAGGCTGGCCAGGGGCAGGGGCCCTGCTGGGTCCTGCCCTTGGCCTTTGGGGCCTCTGAGCACAACCGGCCCTCTCCCGCTGGAAGACCTGCCCGGCTGCCTCCAAAGGCCGCTTTGCAAGCACTCTCGCCGGCTGTTCCCGCCAGCCGCGCACAATGCTCCCAAGCCCGGGAGAAAAGCGCTTCGGGGTGGTGCTCTCTCCCGGCCCTTGCCCCTGAGCCTGGGGGCCAGGCAGGGGGTCCACACTCCCAGGCCAAGGCAGAACCACATGCACACGTCTGTTCCTGCCCCCTGCATCGGCAGGGAGCTCGGGGGAGCCAGAGTCTGTCAGGCAGCTGCTGGGCTGGCCGCCTGTGTGGGAAGGGGCAGAGCCGACCTAGGGGCACACTGGGCCTCTTGCTCTCCCTGCTGCCCTGAGGCTGCTGGGCCAAAGAGGTCTTGGGCATCCAGCCCCTTGCAGTGTGGAGACAGCCCCTGACAGCAACCTCCTCTCCAAGGAGGCCTCAAGAGAGGCCTAGGCCCAGGGGAAAGGCACCAGCGGGGATGAGACTGGGGAGGCGCCCGGGCATGTCTGGACCCAGTCCCTGCAGCCTGCCCCTTGCTGGGGCAGTACCCCCGGAGGCCAGGAAGGTCTGGGCAAGGCTGGCCAGGGGCAGGGGCCCTGCTGGGTCCTGCCCCTGGCCTGTGGGGCCTCTGAGCACAACCGGCCCTCTGCCGCTGGAAGACCTCCCCGGCTGCCTCCAAAGGCCGCTTTGCAAGCACTCTCGCCGGCTGTTCCCGCCAGCCGCGCACAACGCTCCCAAGCCCGGGAGAAAAGCACTTCGGGGTGGTGCTCTCTCCCGGCCCTTGCCCCTGAGCCTGGGGGCCAGGCAGGGGGTCCACACTCCCAGGCCAAGGCAGAACCACATGCACACGTCTGTTCCTGCCCCCTGCACCGGCAGAGAGCTCGGGGGAGCCAGAGTCTGTCAGGCAGCTGCTGGGCTGGCCGCCTGTGTGGGAAGGGGCAGAGCCGACCTAGGGGCACACTGGGCCTCTTGCTCTCCCTGCTGCCCTGAGGCTGCTGGGCCAAAGAGGTCTTGGGCATCCAGCCCCTTGCTGGTCCCTTCCCTCTGATGAGGCCCTCTGAGCTCCAGCCCCTTGCAGTGTGGAGACAGCCCCTGCCAGCAACCTCCTCTCCAAGGAGGCCTCAAGAGAGGCCTAGGCCCAGGGGAAAGGCACCAGCGGGGATGAGACTGGGGAGGCGCCCGGGCATGTCTGGACCCAGTCCCTGCAGCCTGCCCCTTGCTGGGGCAGTACCCCCGGAGGCCAGGAAGGTCTGGGCAAGGCTGGCCAGGGGCAGGGGCCCTGCTGGGTCCTGCCCCTGGCCTGTGGGGCCTCTGAGCACAACCGGCCCTCTCCCGCTGGAAGACCTCCCCGGCTGCCTCCAAAGGCCGCTTTGCAAGCACTCTCGCCGGCTGTTCCCGCCAGCCGCGCACAACGCTCCCAAGCCCGGGAGAAAAGCACTTCGGGGTGGTGCTCTCTCCCGGCCCTTGCCCCTGAGCCTGGGGGCCAGGCAGGGGGTCCACACTCCCAGGCCAAGGCAGAACCACATGCACACGTCTGTTCCTGCCCCCTGCACCGGCAGAGAGCTCGGGGGAGCCAGAGTCTGTCAGGCAGCTGCTGGGCTGGCCGCCTGTATGGGAAGGGGCAGAGCCGACCTAGGGGCACACTGGGCCTCTTGCTCTCCCTGCTGCCCTGAGGCTGCTGGGCCAAAGAGGTCTTGGGCATCCAGCCCCTTGCTGGTCCCTTCCCTCTGACGAGGCCCTCTGAGCTCCAGCCCCTTGCAGTGTGGAGACAGCCCCTGCCAGCAACCTCCTCTCCAAGGAGGCCTCAAGAGAGGCCTAGGCCCAGGGGAAAGGCACCAGCGGGGATGAGCCTGGGGAGGCGCCCGGGCATGTCTGGACCCAGTCCCCGCAGCCTGCCCCTTGCTGGGGCAGTACCCCCGGAGGCCAGGAAGGTCTGGGCAAGGCTGGCCAGGGGCAGGGGCCCTGCTGGGTCCTGCCCCTGGCCTGTGGGGCCTCTGAGCACTACCGGCCCTCTGCCGCTGGAAGACCTCCCCGGCTGCCTCCAAAGGCCGCTTTGCAAGCACTCTCGCCGGCTGTTCCCGCCAGCCGCGCACAACGCTCCCAAGCCCGGGAGAAAAGCGCTTCGGGGTGGTGCTCTCTCCCGGCCCTTGCCCCTGAGCCTGGGGGCCAGGCAGGGGGTCCACACTCCCAGGCCAAGGCAGAACCACATGCACACGTCTGTTCCTGCCCCCTGCACCGGCAGAGAGCTCGGGGGAGCCAGAGTCTGTCAGGCAGCTGCTGGGCTGGCGCCTGTGTGGGAAGGGGCAGAGCCGACCTAGGGGCACACTGGGCCTCTTGCTCTCCCTGCTGCCCTGAGGCTGCTGGGCCAAAGCGGTCTTGGGCATCCAGCCCCTTGCAGTGTGGAGACAGCCCCTGCCAGCAACCTCCTCTCCAAGGAGGCCTCAACCGAGGCCTAGGCCCAGGGGAAAGGCACCAGCGGGGATGAGCCTGGGGAGGCGCCCGGGCATGTCTGGACCCAGTCCCCGCAGCCTGCCCCTTGCTGGGGCAGTACCCCCGGAGGCCAGGAAGGTCTGGGCAAGGCTGGCCAGGGGCAGGGGCCCTGCTGGGTCCTGCCCCTGGCCTGTGGGGCCTCTGAGCACTACCGGCCCTCTGCCGCTGGAAGACCTCCCCGGCTGCCTCCAAAGGCCGCTTTGCAAGCACTCTCGCCGGCTGTTCCCGCCAGCCGCGCACAACGCTCCCAAGCCCGGGAGAAAAGCGCTTCGGGGTGGTGCTCTCTCCCGGCCCTTGCCCCTGAGCCTGGGGGCCAGGCAGGGGGTCCACACTCCCAGGCCAAGGCAGAACCACATGCACACGTCTGTTCCTGCCCCCTGCACCGGCAGAGAGCTCGGGGGAGCCAGAGTCTGTCAGGCAGCTGCTGGGCTGGCCGCCTGTGTGGGAAGGGGCAGAGCCGACCTAGGGGCACACTGGGCCTCTTGCTCTCCCTGCTGCCCTGAGGCTGCTGGGCCAAAGAGGTCTTGGGCATCCAGCCCCTTGCTGGTCCCTTCCCTCTGACGAGGCCCTCTGAGCTCCAGCCCCTTGCAGTGTGGAGACAGCCCCTGCCAGCAACCTCCTCTCCAAGGAGGCCTCAAGCGAGGCCTAGGCCCAGGGGAAAGGCACCAGCGGGGATGAGCCTGGGGAGGCGCCCGGGCATGTCTGGACCCAGTCCCCGCAGCCTGCCCCTTGCTGGGGCAGTACCCCCGGAGGCCAGGAAGGTCTGGGCAAGGCTGGCCAGGGGCAGGGGCCCTGCTGGGTCCTGCCCCTGGCCTGTGGGGCCTCTGAGCACAACCGGCCCTCTCCCGCTGGAAGACCTCCCCGGCTGCCTCCAAAGGCCGCTTTGCAAGCACTCTCGCCGGCTGTTCCCGCCAGCCGCGCACAACGCTCCCAAGCCCGGGAGAAAAGCGCAACGGGGTGGTGCTCTCTCCCGGCCCTTGCCCCTGAGCCTGGGGGCCAGGCAGGGGGTCCACACTCCCAGGCCAAGGCAGAACCACATGCACACGTCTGTTCCTGCCCCCTGCACCGGCAGAGAGCTCGGGGGAGCCAGAGTCTGTCAGGCAGCTGCTGGGCTGGCCGCCTGTGTGGGAAGGGGCAGAGCCGACCTAGGGGCACACTGGGCCTCTTGCTCTCCCTGCTGCCCTGAGGCTGCTGGGCCAAAGAGGTCTTGGGCATCCAGCCCCTTGCTGGTCCCTTCCCTCTGACGAGGCCCTCTGAGCTCCAGCACCTTGCAGTGTGGAGACAGCCCCTGCCAGCAACCTCCTCTCCAAGGAGGCCTCAAGCGAGGCCTAGGCCCAGGGGAAAGGCACCAGCGGGGATGAGCCTGGGGAGGCGCCCGGGCATGTCTGGACCCAGTCCCCGCAGCCTGCCCCTTGCTGGGGCAGTACCCCCGGAGGCCAGGAAGGTCTGGGCAAGGCTGGCCAGGGGCAGGGGCCCTGCTGGGTCCTGCCCCTGGCCTGTGGGGCCTCTGAGCACAACCGGCCCTCTGCCGCTGGAAGACCTCCCCGGCTGCCTCCAAAGGCCGCTTTGCAAGCACTCTCGCCGGCTGTTCCCGCCAGCCGCGCACAACGCTCCCAAGCCCGGGAGAAAAGCGCTTCGGGGTGGTGCTCTCTCCCGGCCCTTGCCCCTGAGCCTGGGGGCCAGGCAGGGGGTCCACACTCCCAGGCCAAGGCAGAACCACATGCACACGTCTGTTCCTGCCCCCTGCACCGGCAGAGAGCTCGGGGGAGCCAGAGTCTGTCAGGCAGCTGCTGGGCTGGCCGCCTGTGTGGGAAGGGGCAGAGCCGACCTAGGGGCACACTGGGCCTCTTGCTCTCCCTGCTGCCCTGAGGCTGCTGGGCCAAAGAGGTCTTGGGCATCCAGCCCCTTGCTGGTCCCTTCCCTCTGACGAGGCCCTCTGAGCTCCAGCCCCTTGCAGTGTGGAGACAGCCCCTGCCAGCAACCTCCTCTCCAAGGAGGCCTCAAGCGAGGCCTAGGCCCAGGGGAAAGGCACCAGCGGGGATGAGCCTGGGGAGGCGCCCGGGCATGTCTGGACCCAGTCCCCGCAGCCTGCCCCTTGCTGGGGCAGTACCCCCGGAGGCCAGGAAGGTCTGGGCAAGGCTGGCCAGGGGCAGGGGCCCTGCTGGGTCCTGCCCCTGGCCTGTGGGGCCTCTGAGCACTACCGGCCCTCTGCCGCTGGAAGACCTCCCCGGCTGCCTCCAAAGGCCGCTTTGCAAGCACTCTCGCCGGCTGTTCCCGCCAGCCGCGCACAACGCTCCCAAGCCCGGGAGAAAAGCGCTTCGGGGTGGTGCTCTCTCCCGGCCCTTGCCCCTGAGCCTGGGGGCCAGGCAGGGGGTCCACACTCCCAGGCCAAGGCAGAACCACATGCACACGTCTGTTCCTGCCCCCTGCACCGGCAGAGAGCTCGGGGGAGCCAGAGTCTGTCAGGCAGCTGCTGGGCTGGCCGCCTGTGTGGGAAGGGGCAGAGCCGACCTAGGGGCACACTGGGCCTCTTGCTCTCCCTGCTGCCCTGAGGCTGCTGGGCCAAAGAGGTCTTGGGCATCCAGCCCCTTGCTGGTCCCTTCCCTCTGACGAGGCCCTCTGAGCTCCAGCCCCTTGCAGTGTGGAGACAGCCCCTGCCAGCAACCTCCTCTCCAAGGAGGCCTCAAGCGAGGCCTAGGCCCAGGGGAAAGGCACCAGCGGGGATGAGCCTGGGGAGGCGCCCGGGCATGTCTGGACCCAGTCCCCGCAGCCTGCCCCTTGCTGGGGCAGTACCCCCGGAGGCCAGGAAGGTCTGGGCAAGGCTGGCCAGGGGCAGGGGCCCTGCTGGGTCCTGCCCCTGGCCTGTGGGGCCTCTGAGCACAACCGGCCCTCTCCCGCTGGAAGACCTCCCCGGCTGCCTCCAAAGGCCGCTTTGCAAGCACTCTCGCCGGCTGTTCCCGCCAGCCGCGCACAACGCTCCCAAGCCCGGGAGAAAAGCGCGACGGGGTGGTGCTCTCTCCCGGCCCTTGCCCCTGAGCCTGGGGGCCAGGCAGGGGGTCCACACTCCCAGGCCAAGGCAGAACCACATGCACACGTCTGTTCCTGCCCCCTGCACCGGCAGAGAGCTCGGGGGAGCCAGAGTCTGTCAGGCAGCTGCTGGGCTGGCCGCCTGTGTGGGAAGGGGCAGAGCCGACCTAGGGGCACACTGGGCCTCTTGCTCTCCCTGCTGCCCTGAGGCTGCTGGGCCAAAGAGGTCTTGGGCATCCAGCCCCTTGCTGGTCCCTTCCCTCTGACGAGGCCCTCTGAGCTCCAGCCCCTTGCAGTGTGGAGACAGCCCCTGCCAGCAACCTCCTCTCCAAGGAGGCCTCAAGCGAGGCCTAGGCCCAGGGGAAAGGCACCAGCGGGGATGAGCCTGGGGAGGCGCCCGGGCATGTCTGGACCCAGTCCCCGCAGCCTGCCCCTTGCTGGGGCAGTACCCCCGGAGGCCAGGAAGGTCTGGGCAAGGCTGGCCAGGGGCAGGGGCCCTGCTGGGTCCTGCCCCTGGCCTGTGGGGCCTCTGAGCACAACCGGCCCTCTGCCGCTGGAAGACCTCCCCGGCTGCCTCCAAAGGCCGCTTTGCAAGCACTCTCGCCGGCTGTTCCCGCCAGCCGCGCACAACGCTCCCAAGCCCGGGAGAAAAGCGCTTCGGGGTGGTGCTCTCTCCCGGCCCTTGCCCCTGAGCCTGGGGGCCAGGCAGGGGGTCCACACTCCCAGGCCAAGGCAGAACCACATGCACACGTCTGTTCCTGCCCCCTGCACCGGCAGAGAGCTCGGGGGAGCCAGAGTCTGTCAGGCAGCTGCTGGGCTGGCCGCCTGTGTGGGAAGGGGCAGAGCCGACCTAGGGGCACACTGGGCCTCTTGCTCTCCCTGCTGCCCTGAGGCTGCTGGGCCAAAGAGGTCTTGGGCATCCAGCCCCTTGCTGGTCCCTTCCCTCTGACGAGGCCCTCTGAGCTCCAGCCCCTTGCAGTGTGGAGACAGCCCCTGCCAGCAACCTCCTCTCCAAGGAGGCCTCAAGCGAGGCCTAGGCCCAGGGGAAAGGCACCAGCGGGGATGAGCCTGGGGAGGCGCCCGGGCATGTCTGGACCCAGTCCCCGCAGCCTGCCCCTTGCTGGGGCAGTACCCCCGGAGGCCAGGAAGGTCTGGGCAAGGCTGGCCAGGGGCAGGGGCCCTGCTGGGTCCTGCCCTTGGCCTTTGGGGCCTCTGAGCACAACCGGCCCTCTCCCGCTGGAAGACCTCCCCGGCTGCCTCCAAAGGCCGCTTTGCAAGCACTCTCGCCGGCTGTTCCCGCCAGTCGCGCACAATGCTCCCAAGCCCGGGAGAAAAGCGCTTCGGGGTGGTGCTCTCTCCCGGCCCTTGCCCCTGAGCCTGGGGGCCAGGCAGGGGGTCCACACTCCCAGGCCAAGGCAGAACCACATGCACACGTCTGTTCCTGCCCCCTGCACTGGCAGAGAGCTCGGGGGAGCCAGAGTCTGTCAGGCAGCTGCTGGGCTGGCCGCCTGTGTGGGAAGGGGCAGAGCCGACCTAGGGGCACACTGGGCCTCTTGCTCTCCCTGCTGCCCTGAGGCTGCTGGGCCAAAGAGGTCTTGGGCATCCAGCCCCTTGCAGTGTGGAGACAGCCCCTGCCAGCAACCTCCTCTCCAAGGAGGCCTCAAGAGAGGCCTAGGCCCAGGGGAAAGGCACCAGCGGGGATGAGCCTCGGGAGGCGCCCGGGCATGTCTGGACCCAGTCCCCGCAGCCTGCCCCTTGCTGGGGCAGTACCCCCGGAGGCCAGGAAGGTCTGGGCAAGGCTGGCCAGGGGCAGGGGCCCTGCTGGGTCCTGCCCCTGGCCTGTGGGGCCTCTGAGCACTACCGGCCCTCTGCCGCTGGAAGACCTCCCCGGCTGCCTCCAAAGGCCGCTTTGCAAGCACTCTCGCCGGCTGTTCCCGCCAGCCGCGCACAACGCTCCCAAGCCCGGGAGAAAAGCGCTTCGGGGTGGTGCTCTCTCCCGGCCCTTGCCCCTGAGCCTGGGGGCCAGGCAGGGGGTCCACACTCCCAGGCCAAGGCAGAACCACATGCACACCTCTGTTCCTGCCCCCTGCACCGGCAGAGAGCTCGGGGGAGCCAGAGTCTGTCAGGCAGCTGCTGGGCTGGCCGCCTTTGTGGGAAGGGGCAGAGCCGACCTAGGGGCACACTGGGCCTCTTGCTCTCCCTGCAGCCCTGAGGCTGCTGGGCCAAAGAGGTCTTGGGCATCCAGCCCCTTGCTGGTCCCTTCCCTCTGACGAGGCCCTCTGAGCTCCAGCCCCTTGCAGTGTGGAGACAGCCCCTGCCAGCAACCTCCTCTCCAAGGAGGCCTCAAGCGAGGCCTAGGCCCAGGGGGAAGGCATCAGCGGGGATGAGACTGGGGAGGCGCCCGGGCATGTCTGGACCCAGTCCCCGCAGCCTGCCCCTTGCTGGGGCAGTACCCCCGGAGGCCAGGAAGGTCTGGGCAAGGCTGGCCAGGGGCAGGGGCCCTGCTGGGTCCTGCCCCTGGCCTGTGGGGCCTCTGAGCACAACCGGCCCTCTCCCGCTGGAAGACCTCCCCGGCTGCCTCCAAAGGCCGCTTTGCAAGCACTCTCGCCGGCTGTTCCCGCCAGCCGCGCACAACGCTCCCAAGCCCGGGAGAAAAGCGCTTCGGGGTGGTGCTCTCTCCCGGCCCTTGCCCCTGAGCCTGGGGGCCAGGCAGGGGCTCCACACTCCCAGGCCAAGGCAGAACCACATGCACACGTCTGTTCCTGCCCCCTGCACCGGCAGAGAGCTCGGGGGAGCCAGAGTCTGTCAGGCAGCTGCTGGGCTGGCCGCCTGTGTGGGAAGGGGCAGAGCCGACCTAGGGGCACACTGGGCCTCTTGCTCTCCCTGCTGCCCTGAGGCTGCTGGGCCAAAGAGGTCTTGGGCATCCAGCCCCTTGCTGGTCCCTTCCCTCTGACGAGGCCCTCTGAGCTCCAGCCCCTTGCAGTGTGGAGACAGCCCCTGCCAGCAACCTCCTCTCCAAGGAGGCCTCAAGCGAGGCCTAGGCCCAGGGGAAAGGCACCAGCGGGGATGAGCCTGGGGAGGCGCCCGGGCATGTCTGGATCCAGTCCCCGCAGCCTGCCCCTTGCTGGGGCAGTACCCCCAGAAGCCAGGAAGGTCTGGGCAAGGCTGGCCAGGGGCAGGGGCCCTGCTGGGTCCTGCCCCTGGCCTGTGGGGCCTCTGAGCACAACCGGCCCTCTCCCGCTGGAAGACCTCCCCGGCTGCCTCCAAAGGCCGCTTTGCAAGCACTCTCGCCGGCTGTTCCCGCCAGCCGCGCACAACGCTCCCAAGCCCGGGAGAAAAGCGCTTCGGGGTGGTGCTCTCTCCCGGCCCTTGCCCCTGAGCCTGGGGGCCAGGCAGGGGGTCCACACTCCCAGGCCAAGGCAGAACCACATGCACACGTCTGTTCCTGCCCCCTGCACCGGCAGAGAGCTCGGGGGAGCCAGAGTCTGTCAGGCAGCTGCTGGGCTGGCCGCCTGTGTGGGAAGGGGCAGAGCCGACCTAGGGGCACACTGGGCCTCTTGCTCTCCCTGCTGCCCTGAGGCTGCTGGGCCAAAGAGGTCTTGGGCATCCAGCCCCTTGCTGGTCCCTTCCCTCTGACGAGGCCCTCTGAGCTCCAGCCCCTTGCAGTGTGGAGACAGCCCCTGCCAGCAACCTCCTCTCCAAGGAGGCCTCAAGCGAGGCCTAGGCCCAGGGGAAAGGCACCAGCGGGGATGAGCCTGGGGAGGCGCCCGGGCATGTCTGGACCCAGTCCCCGCAGCCTGCCCCTTGCTGGGGCAGTACCCCCGGAGGCCAGGAAGGTCTGGGCAAGGCTGGCCAGGGGCAGGGGCCCTGCTGGGTCCTGCCCCTGGCCTGTGGGGCCTCTGAGCACAACCGGCCCTCTCCCGCTGGAAGACCTCCCCGGCTGCCTCCAAAGGCCGCTTTGCAAGCACTCTCGCCGGCTGTTCCCGCCAGCCGCGCACAACGCTCCCAAGCCCGGGAGAAAAGCGCTTCGGGGTGGTGCTCTCTCCCGGCCCTTGCCCCTGAGCCTGGGGGCCAGGCAGGGGGTCCACACTCCCAGGCCAAGGCAGAACCACATGCACACGTCTGTTCCTGCCCCCTGCACCGGCAGAGAGCTCGGGGGAGCCAGAGTCTGTCAGGCAGCTGCTGGGCTGGCCGCCTGTGTGGGAAGGGGCAGAGCCGACCTAGGGGCACACTGGGCCTCTTGCTCTCCCTGCTGCCCTGAGGCTGCTGGGCCAAAGAGGTCTTGGGCATCCAGCCCCTTGCTGGTCCCTTCCCTCTGACGAGGCCCTCTGAGCTCCAGCCCCTTGCAGTGTGGAGACAGCCCCTGCCAGCAACCTCCTCTCCAAGGAGGCCTCAAGAGAGGCCTAGGCCCAGGGGAAAGGCACCAGCGGGGATGAGCCTGGGGAGGCGCCCGGGCATGTCTGGACCCAGTCCCCGCAGCCTGCCCCTTGCTGGGGCAGTACCCCCGGAGGCCAGGAAGGTCTGGGCAAGGCTGGCCAGGGGCAGGGGCCCTGCTGGGTCCTGCCCCTGGCCTGTGGGGCCTCTGAGCACAACCGGCCCTCTCCCGCTGGAAGACCTCCCCGGCTGCCTCCAAAGGCCGCTTTGCAAGCACTCTCGCCGGCTGTTCCCGCCAGCCGCGCACAACGCTCCCAAGCCCGGGAGAAAAGCGCTTCGGGGTGGTGCTCTCTCCCGGCCCTTGCCCCTGAGCCTGGGGGCCAGGCAGGGGGTCCACACTCCCAGGCCAAGGCAGAACCACATGCACACGTCTGTTCCTGCCCCCTGCACCGGCAGAGAGCTCGGGGGAGCCAGAGTCTGTCAGGCAGCTGCTGGGCTGGCCGCCTGTGTGGGAAGGGGCAGAGCCGACCTAGGGGCACACTGGGCCTCTTGCTCTCCCTGCTGCCCTGAGGCTGCTGGGCCAAAGAGGTCTTGGGCATCCAGCCCCTTGCTGGTCCCTTCCCTCTGACGAGGCCCTCTGAGCTCCAGCCCCTTGCAGTGTGGAGACAGCCCCTGCCAGCAACCTCCTCTCCAAGGAGGCCTCAAGCGAGGCCTAGGCCCAGGGGAAAGGCACCAGCGGGGATGAGCCTGGGGAGGCGCCCGGGCATGTCTGGACCCAGTCCCCGCAGCCTGCCCCTTGCTGGGGCAGTACCCCCGGAGGCCAGGAAGGTCTGGGCAAGGCTGGCCAGGGGCAGGGGCCCTGCTGGGTCCTGCCCCTGGCCTGTGGGGCCTCTGAGCACAACCGGCCCTCTCCCGCTGGAAGACCTCCCCGGCTGCCTCCAAAGGCCGCTTTGCAAGCACTCTCGCCGGCTGTTCCCGCCAGCCGCGCACAACGCTCCCAAGCCCGGGAGAAAAGCGCTTCGGGGTGGTGCTCTCTCCCGGCCCTTGCCCCTGAGCCTGGGGGCCAGGCAGGGGGTCCACACTCCCAGGCCAAGGCAGAACCACATGCACACGTCTGTTCCTGCCCCCTGCACCGGCAGAGAGCTCGGGGGAGCCAGAGTCTGTCAGGCAGCTGCTGGGCTGGCCGCCTGTGTGGGAAGGGGCAGAGCCGACCTAGGGGCACACTGGGCCTCTTGCTCTCCCTGCTGCCCTGAGGCTGCTGGGCCAAAGAGGTCTTGGGCATCCAGCCCCTTGCTGGTCCCTTCCCTCTGACGAGGCCCTCTGAGCTCCAGCCCCTTGCAGTGTGGAGACAGCCCCTGCCAGCAACCTCCTCTCCAAGGAGGCCTCAAGCGAGGCCTAGGCCCAGGGGAAAGGCACCAGCGGGGATGAGCCTGGGGAGGCGCCCGGGCATGTCTGGACCCAGTCCCCGCAGCCTGCCCCTTGCTGGGGCAGTACCCCCGGAGGCCAGGAAGGTCTGGGCAAGGCTGGCCAGGGGCAGGGGCCCTGCTGGGTCCTGCCCCTGGCCTGTGGGGCCTCTGAGCACAACCGGCCCTCTCCCGCTGGAAGACCTCCCCGGCTGCCTCCAAAGGCCGCTTTGCAAGCACTCTCGCCGGCTGTTCCCGCCAGCCGCGCACAACGCTCCCAAGCCCGGGAGAAAAGCGCTTCGGGGTGGTGCTCTCTCCCGGCCCTTGCCCCTGAGCCTGGGGGCCAGGCAGGGGGTCCACACTCCCAGGCCAAGGCAGAACCACATGCACACGTCTGTTCCTGCCCCCTGCACCGGCAGAGAGCTCGGGGGAGCCAGAGTCTGTCAGGCAGCTGCTGGGCTGGCCGCCTGTGTGGGAAGGGGCAGAGCCGACCTAGGGGCACACTGGGCCTCTTGCTCTCCCTGCTGCCCTGAGGCTGCTGGGCCAAAGAGGTCTTGGGCATCCAGCCCCTTGCTGGTCCCTTCCCTCTGACGAGGCCCTCTGAGCTCCAGCCCCTTGCAGTGTGGAGACAGCCCCTGCCAGCAACCTCCTCTCCAAGGAGGCCTCAAGCGAGGCCTAGGCCCAGGGGAAAGGCACCAGCGGGGATGAGCCTGGGGAGGCGCCCGGGCATGTCTGGATCCAGTCCCCGCAGCCTGCCCCTTGCTGGGGCAGTACCCCCAGAAGCCAGGAAGGTCTGGGCAAGGCTGGCCAGGGGCAGGGGCCCTGCTGGGTCCTGCCCCTGGCCTGTGGGGCTTCTGAGCACAACCGGCCCTCTCCCGCTGGAAGACCTCCCCGGCTGCCTCCAAAGGCCGCTTTGCAAGCACTCTCGCCGGCTGTTCCCGCCAGCCGCGCACAACGCTCCCAAGCCCGGGAGAAAAGCGCTTCGGGGTGGTGCTCTCTCCCGGCCCTTGCCCCTGAGCCTGGGGGCCAGGCAGGGGCTCCACACTCCCAGGCCAAGGCAGAACCACATGCACACGTCTGTTCCTGCCCCCTGCACCGGCAGAGAGCTCGGGGGAGCCAGAGTCTGTCAGGCAGCTGCTGGGCTGGCCGCCTGTGTGGGAAGGGGCAGAGCCGACCTAGGGGCACACTGGGCCTCTTGCTCTCCCTGCTGCCCTGAGGCTGCTGGGCCAAAGAGGTCTTGGGCATCCAGCCCCTTGCTGGTCCCTTCCCTCTGACGAGGCCCTCTGAGCTCCAGCCCCTTGCAGTGTGGAGACAGCCCCTGCCAGCAACCTCCTCTCCAAGGAGGCCTCAAGCGAGGCCTAGGCCCAGGGGAAAGGCACCAGCGGGGATGAGCCTGGGGAGGCGCCCGGGCATGTCTGGACCCAGTCCCCGCAGCCTGCCCCTTGCTGGGGCAGTACCCCCGGAGGCCAGGAAGGTCTGGGCAAGGCTGGCCAGGGGCAGGGGCCCTGCTGGGTCCTGCCCCTGGCCTGTGGGGCCTCTGAGCACAACCGGCCCTCTCCCGCTGGAAGCCCTCCCCGGCTGCCTCCAAAGGCCGCTTTGCAAGCACTCTCGCCGGCTGTTCCCGCCAGCCGCGCACAACGCTCCCAAGCCCGGGAGAAAAGCGCTTCGGGGTGGTGCTCTCTCCCGGCCCTTGCCCCTGAGCCTGGGGGCCAGGCAGGGGGTCCACACTCCCAGGCCAAGGCAGAACCACATGCACACGTCTGTTCCTGCCCCCTGCACCGGCAGAGAGCTCGGGGGAGCCAGAGTCTGTCAGGCAGCTGCTGGGCTGGCCGCCTGTGTGGGAAGGGGCAGAGCCGACCTAGGGGCACACTGGGCCTCTTGCTCTCCCTGCTGCCCTGAGGCTGCTGGGCCAAAGAGGTCTTGGGCATCCAGCCCCTTGCTGGTCCCTTCCCTCTGACGAGGCCCTCTGAGCTCCAGCCCCTTGCAGTGTGGAGACAGCCCCTGCCAGCAACCTCCTCTCCAAGGAGGCCTCAAGAGAGGCCTAGGCCCAGGGGAAAGGCACCAGCGGGGATGAGCCTGGGGAGGCGCCCGGGCATGTCTGGACCCAGTCCCCGCAGCCTGCCCCTTGCTGGGGCAGTACCCCCGGAGGCCAGGAAGGTCTGGGCAAGGCTGGCCAGGGGCAGGGGCCCTGCTGGGTCCTGCCCCTGGCCTGTGGGGCCTCTGAGCACAACCGGCCCTCTCCCGCTGGAAGACCTCCCCGGCTGCCTCCAAAGGCCGCTTTGCAAGCACTCTCGCCGGCTGTTCCCGCCAGCCGCGCACAACGCTCCCAAGCCCGGGAGAAAAGCGCTTCGGGGTGGTGCTCTCTCCCGGCCCTTGCCCCTGAGCCTGGGGGCCAGGCAGGGGGTCCACACTCCCAGGCCAAGGCAGAACCACATGCACACGTCTGTTCCTGCCCCCTGCACCGGCAGAGAGCTCGGGGGAGCCAGAGTCTGTCAGGCAGCTGCTGGGCTGGCCGCCTGTGTGGGAAGGGGCAGAGCCGACCTAGGGGCACACTGGGCCTCTTGCTCTCCCTGCTGCCCTGAGGCTGCTGGGCCAAAGAGGTCTTGGGCATCCAGCCCCTTGCTGGTCCCTTCCCTCTGACGAGGCCCTCTGAGCTCCAGCCCCTTGCAGTGTGGAGACAGCCCCTGCCAGCAACCTCCTCTCCAAGGAGGCCTCAAGCGAGGCCTAGGCCCAGGGGAAAGGCACCAGCGGGGATGAGCCTGGGGAGGCGCCCGGGCATGTCTGGACCCAGTCCCCGCAGCCTGCCCCTTGCTGGGGCAGTACCCCCGGAGGCCAGGAAGGTCTGGGCAAGGCTGGCCAGGGGCAGGGGCCCTGCTGGGTCCTGCCCCTGGCCTGTGGGGCCTCTGAGCACAACCGGCCCTCTCCCGCTGGAAGACCTCCCCGGCTGCCTCCAAAGGCCGCTTTGCAAGCACTCTCGCCGGCTGTTCCCGCCAGCCGCGCACAACGCTCCCAAGCCCGGGAGAAAAGCGCTTCGGGGTGGTGCTCTCTCCCGGCCCTTGCCCCTGAGCCTGGGGGCCAGGCAGGGGGTCCACACTCCCAGGCCAAGGCAGAACCACATGCACACGTCTGTTCCTGCCCCCTGCACCGGCAGAGAGCTCGGGGGAGCCAGAGTCTGTCAGGCAGCTGCTGGGCTGGCCGCCTGTGTGGGAAGGGGCAGAGCCGACCTAGGGGCACACTGGGCCTCTTGCTCTCCCTGCTGCCCTGAGGCTGCTGGGCCAAAGAGGTCTTGGGCATCCAGCCCCTTGCTGGTCCCTTCCCTCTGACGAGGCCCTCTGAGCTCCAGCCCCTTGCAGTGTGGAGACAGCCCCTGCCAGCAACCTCCTCTCCAAGGAGGCCTCAAGCGAGGCCTAGGCCCAGGGGAAAGGCACCAGCGGGGATGAGCCTGGGGAGGCGCCCGGGCATGTCTGGACCCAGTCCCCGCAGCCTGCCCCTTGCTGGGGCAGTACCCCCGGAGGCCAGGAAGGTCTGGGCAAGGCTGGCCAGGGGCAGGGGCCCTGCTGGGTCCTGCCCCTGGCCTGTGGGGCCTCTGAGCACAACCGGCCCTCTCCCGCTGGAAGACCTCCCCGGCTGCCTCCAAAGGCCGCTTTGCAAGCACTCTCGCCGGCTGTTCCCGCCAGCCGCGCACAACGCTCCCAAGCCCGGGAGAAAAGCGCTTCGGGGTGGTGCTCTCTCCCGGCCCTTGCCCCTGAGCCTGGGGGCCAGGCAGGGGGTCCACACTCCCAGGCCAAGGCAGAACCACATGCACACGTCTGTTCCTGCCCCCTGCACCGGCAGAGAGCTCGGGGGAGCCAGAGTCTGTCAGGCAGCTGCTGGGCTGGCCGCCTGTGTGGGAAGGGGCAGAGCCGACCTAGGGGCACACTGGGCCTCTTGCTCTCCCTGCTGCCCTGAGGCTGCTGGGCCAAAGAGGTCTTGGGCATCCAGCCCCTTGCTGGTCCCTTCCCTCTGACGAGGCCCTCTGAGCTCCAGCCCCTTGCAGTGTGGAGACAGCCCCTGCCAGCAACCTCCTCTCCAAGGAGGCCTCAAGCGAGGCCTAGGCCCAGGGGAAAGGCACCAGCGGGGATGAGCCTGGGGAGGCGCCCGGGCATGTCTGGATCCAGTCCCCGCAGCCTGCCCCTTGCTGGGGCAGTACCCCCAGAAGCCAGGAAGGTCTGGGCAAGGCTGGCCAGGGGCAGGGGCCCTGCTGGGTCCTGCCCCTGGCCTGTGGGGCTTCTGAGCACAACCGGCCCTCTCCCGCTGGAAGACCTCCCCGGCTGCCTCCAAAGGCCGCTTTGCAAGCACTCTCGCCGGCTGTTCCCGCCAGCCGCGCACAACGCTCCCAAGCCCGGGAGAAAAGCGCTTCGGGGTGGTGCTCTCTCCCGGCCCTTGCCCCTGAGCCTGGGGGCCAGGCAGGGGCTCCACACTCCCAGGCCAAGGCAGAACCACATGCACACGTCTGTTCCTGCCCCCTGCACCGGCAGAGAGCTCGGGGGAGCCAGAGTCTGTCAGGCAGCTGCTGGGCTGGCCGCCTGTGTGGGAAGGGGCAGAGCCGACCTAGGGGCACACTGGGCCTCTTGCTCTCCCTGCTGCCCTGAGGCTGCTGGGCCAAAGAGGTCTTGGGCATCCAGCCCCTTGCTGGTCCCTTCCCTCTGACGAGGCCCTCTGAGCTCCAGCCCCTTGCAGTGTGGAGACAGCCCCTGCCAGCAACCTCCTCTCCAAGGAGGCCTCAAGCGAGGCCTAGGCCCAGGGGAAAGGCACCAGCGGGGATGAGCCTGGGGAGGCGCCCGGGCATGTCTGGACCCAGTCCCCGCAGCCTGCCCCTTGCTGGGGCAGTACCCCCGGAGGCCAGGAAGGTCTGGGCAAGGCTGGCCAGGGGCAGGGGCCCTGCTGGGTCCTGCCCCTGGCCTGTGGGGCCTCTGAGCACAACCGGCCCTCTCCCGCTGGAAGACCTCCCCGGCTGCCTCCAAAGGCCGCTTTGCAAGCACTCTCGCCGGCTGTTCCCGCCAGCCGCGCACAACGCTCCCAAGCCCGGGAGAAAAGCGCTTCGGGGTGGTGCTCTCTCCCGGCCCTTGCCCCTGAGCCTGGGGGCCAGGCAGGGGGTCCACACTCCCAGGCCAAGGCAGAACCTCATGCACACGTCTGTTCCTGCCCCCTGCACCGGCAGAGAGCTCGGGGGAGCCAGAGTCTGTCAGGCAGCTGCTGGGCTGGCCGCCTGTGTGGGAAGGGGCAGAGCCGACCTAGGGGCACACTGGGCCTCTTGCTCTCCCTGCTGCCCTGAGGCTGCTGGGCCAAAGAGGTCTTGGGCATCCAGCCCCTTGCTGGTCCCTTCCCTCTGACGAGGCCCTCTGAGCTCCAGCCCCTTGCAGTGTGGAGACAGCCCCTGCCAGCAACCTCCTCTCCAAGGAGGCCTCAAGAGAGGCCTAGGCCCAGGGGAAAGGCACCAGCGGGGATGAGCCTGGGGAGGCGCCCGGGCATGTCTGGACCCAGTCCCCGCAGCCTGCCCCTTGCTGGGGCAGTACCCCCGGAGGCCAGGAAGGTCTGGGCAAGGCTGGCCAGGGGCAGGGGCCCTGCTGGGTCCTGCCCCTGGCCTGTGGGGCCTCTGAGCACTACCGGCCCTCTGCCGCTGGAAGACCTCCCCGGCTGCCTCCAAAGGCCGCTTTGCAAGCACTCTCGCCGGCTGTTCCCGCCAGCCGCGCACAACGCTCCCAAGCCCGGGAGAAAAGCGCTTCGGGGTGGTGCTCTCTCCCGGCCCTTGCCCCTGAGCCTGGGGGCCAGGCAGGGGGTCCACACTCCCAGGCCAAGGCAGAACCACATGCACACGTCTGTTCCTGCCCCCTGCACCGGCAGAGAGCTCGGGGGAGCCAGAGTCTGTCAGGCAGCTGCTGGGCTGGCCGCCTGTGTGGGAAGGGGCAGAGCCGACCTAGGGGCACACTGGGCCTCTTGCTCTCCCTGCTGCCCTGAGGCTGCTGGGCCAAAGAGGTCTTGGGCATCCAGCCCCTTGCTGGTCCCTTCCCTCTGACGAGGCCCTCTGAGCTCCAGCCCCTTGCAGTGTGGAGACAGCCCCTGCCAGCAACCTCCTCTCCAAGGAGGCCTCAAGCGAGGCCTAGGCCCAGGGGAAAGGCACCAGCGGGGATGAGCCTGGGGAGGCGCCCGGGCATGTCTGGACCCAGTCCCCGCAGCCTGCCCCTTGCTGGGGCAGTACCCCCGGAGGCCAGGAAGGTCTGGGCAAGGCTGGCCAGGGGCAGGGGCCCTGCTGGGTCCTGCCCCTGGCCTGTGGGGCCTCTGAGCACAACCGGCCCTCTCCCGCTGGAAGACCTCCCCGGCTGCCTCCAAAGGCCGCTTTGCAAGCACTCTCGCCGGCTGTTCTCGCCAGCCGCGCACAACGCTCCCAAGCCCGGGAGAAAAGCGCTTCGGGGTGGTGCTCTCTCCCGGCCCTTGCCCCTGAGCCTGGGGGCCAGGCAGGGGATCCACACTCCCAGGCCAAGGCAGAACCACATGCACACGTCTGTTCCTGCCCCCTGCACCGGCAGAGAGCTCGGGGGAGCCAGAGTCTGTCAGGCAGCTGCTGGGCTGGCCGCCTGTGTGGGAAGGGGCAGAGCCGACCTAGGGGCACACTGGGCCTCTTGCTCTCCCTGCTGCCCTGAGGCTGCTGGGCCAAAGAGGTCTTGGGCATCCAGCCCCTTGCTGGTCCCTTCCCTCTGACGAGGCCCTCTGAGCTCCAGCCCCTTGCAGTGTGGAGACAGCCCCTGCCAGCAACCTCCTCTCCAAGGAGGCCTCAAGCGAGGCCTAGGCCCAGGGGAAAGGCACCAGCGGGGATGAGCCTGGGGAGGCGCCCGGGCATGTCTGGACCCAGTCCCCGCAGCCTGCCCCTTGCTGGGGCAGTACCCCCGGAGGCCAGGAAGGTCTGGGCAAGGCTGGCCAGGGGCAGGGGCCCTGCTGGGTCCTGGCCCTGGCCTGTGGGGCCTCTGAGCACAACCGGCCCTCTCCCGCTGGAAGACCTCCCCGGCTGCCTCCAAAGGCCGCTTTGCAAGCACTCTCGCCGGCTGTTCCCGCCAGCCGCGCACAACGCTCCCAAGCCCGGGAGAAAAGCGCTTCGGGGTGGTGCTCTCTCCCGGCCCTTGCCCCTGAGCCTGGGGGCCAGGCAGGGGGTCCACACTCCCAGGCCAAGGCAGAACCACATGCACACGTCTGTTCCTGCCCCCTGCACCGGCAGAGAGCTCGGGGGAGCCAGAGTCTGTCAGGCAGCTGCTGGGCTGGCCGCCTGTGTGGAAGGGGCAGAGCCGACCTAGGGGCACACTGGGCCTCTTGCTCTCCCTGCTGCCCTGAGGCTGCTGGGCCAAAGAGGTCTTGGGCATCCAGCCCCTTGCAGTGTGGAGACAGCCCCTGCCAGCAACCTCCTCTCCAAGGAGGCCTCAAGCGAGGCCTAGGCCCAGGGGAAAGGCACCAGCGGGGATGAGCCTGGGGAGGCGCCCGGGCATGTCTGGACCCAGTCCCCGCAGCCTGCCCCTTGCTGGGGCAGTACCCCCGGAGGCCAGGAAGGTCTGGGCAAGGCTGGCCCGGGGCAGGGGCCTTGCTGGGTCCTGCCCCTGGCCTGTGGGGCCTCTGAGCACTACCGGCCCTCTGCCGCTGGAAGACCTCCCCGGCTGCCTCCAAAGGCCGCTTTACAAGCACTCTCGCCGGCTGTTCCCGCCAGCCGCGCACAACGCTCCCAAGCCCGGGAGAAAAGCGCTTCGGGGTGGTGCTCTCTCCCGGCCCTTGCCCCTGAGCCTGGGGGCCAGGCAGGGGGTCCACACTCCCAGGCCAAGGCAGAACCACATGCACACGTCTGTTCCTGCCCCCTGCACCGGCAGAGAGCTCGGGGGAGCCAGAGTCTGTCAGGCAGCTGCTGGGCTGGCCGCCTGTGTGGGAAGGGGCAGAGCCGACCTAGGGGCACAATGGGCCTCTTGCTCTCCCTGCTGCCCTGAGGCTGCTGGGCCAAAGAGGTCTTGGGCATCCAGCCCCTTGCTGGTCCCTTCCCTCTGACGAGGCCCTCTGAGCTCCAGCCCCTTGCAGTGTGGAGACAGCCCCTGCCAGCAACCTCCTCTCCAAGGAGGCCTCAAGCGAGGCCTAGGCCCAGGGGAAAGGCACCAGCGGGGATGAGCCTGGGGAGGCGCCCGGGCATGTCTGGACCCAGTCCCCGCAGCCTGCCCCTTGCTGGGGCAGTACCCCCGGAGGCCAGGAAGGTCTGGGCAAGGCTGGCCAGGGGCAGGGGCCCTGCTGGGTCCTGCCCCTGGCCTGTGGGGCCTCTGAGCACAACCGGCCCTCTCCCGCTGGAAGACCTCCCCGGCTGCCTCCAAAGGCCGCTTTGCAAGCACTCTCGCCGGCTGTTCCCGCCAGCCGCGCACAACGCTCCCAAGCCCGGGAGAAAAGCGCTTCGGGGTGGTGCTCTCTCCCGGCCCTTGCCCCTGAGCCTGGGGGCCAGGCAGGGGGTCCACACTCCCAGGCCAAGGCAGAACCACATGCACACGTCTGTTCCTGCCCCCTGCACCGGCAGAGAGCTCGGGGGAGCCAGAGTCTGTCAGGCAGCTGCTGGGCTGGCCGCCTGTGTGGGAAGGGGCAGAGCCGACCTAGGGGCACACTGGGCCTCTTGCTCTCCCTGCTGCCCTGAGGCTGCTGGGCCAAAGAGGTCTTGGGCATCCAGCCCCTTGCTGGTCCCTTCCCTCTGACGAGGCCCTCTGAGCTCCAGCCCCTTGCAGTGTGGAGACAGCCCCTGCCAGCAACCTCCTCTCCAAGGAGGCCTCAAGAGAGGCCTAGGCCCAGGGGAAAGGCACCAGCGGGGATGAGCCTGGGGAGGCGCCCGGGCATGTCTGGACCCAGTCCCCGCAGCCTGCCCCTTGCTGGGGCAGTACCCCCGGAGGCCAGGAAGGTCTGGGCAAGGCTGGCCAGGGGCAGGGGCCCTGCTGGGTCCTGCCCCTGGCCTGTGGGGCCTCTGAGCACAACCGGCCCTCTCCCGCTGGAAGACCTCCCCGGCTGCCTCCAAAGGCCGCTTTGCAAGCACTCTCGCCGGCTGTTCCCGCCAGCCGCGCACAACGCTCCCAAGCCCGGGAGAAAAGCGCTTCGGGGTGGTGCTCTCTCCCGGCCCTTGCCCCTGAGCCTGGGGGCCAGGCAGGGGGTCCACACTCCCAGGCCAAGGCAGAACCACATGCACACGTCTGTTCCTGCCCCCTGCACCGGCAGAGAGCTCGGGGGAGCCAGAGTCTGTCAGGCAGCTGCTGGGCTGGCCGCCTGTGTGGGAAGGGGCAGAGCCGACCTAGGGGCACACTGGGCCTCTTGCTCTCCCTGCTGCCCTGAGGCTGCTGGGCCAAAGAGGTCTTGGGCATCCAGCCCCTTGCTGGTCCCTTCCCTCTGACGAGGCCCTCTGAGCTCCAGCCCCTTGCAGTGTGGAGACAGCCCCTGCCAGCAACCTCCTCTCCAAGGAGGCCTCAAGCGAGGCCTAGGCCCAGGGGAAAGGCACCAGCGGGGATGAGCCTGGGGAGGCGCCCGGGCATGTCTGGATCCAGTCCCCGCAGCCTGCCCCTTGCTGGGGCAGTACCCCCAGAAGCCAGGAAGGTCTGGGCAAGGCTGGCCAGGGGCAGGGGCCCTGCTGGGTCCTGCCCCTGGCCTGTGGGGCTTCTGAGCACAACCGGCCCTCTCCCGCTGGAAGACCTCCCCGGCTGCCTCCAAAGGCCGCTTTGCAAGCACTCTCGCCGGCTGTTCCCGCCAGCCGCGCACAACGCTCCCAAGCCCGGGAGAAAAGCGCTTCGGGGTGGTGCTCTCTCCCGGCCCTTGCCCCTGAGCCTGGGGGCCAGGCAGGGGCTCCACACTCCCAGGCCAAGGCAGAACCACATGCACACGTCTGTTCCTGCCCCCTGCACCGGCAGAGAGCTCGGGGGAGCCAGAGTCTGTCAGGCAGCTGCTGGGCTGGCCGCCTGTGTGGGAAGGGGCAGAGCCGACCTAGGGGCACACTGGGCCTCTTGCTCTCCCTGCTGCCCTGAGGCTGCTGGGCCAAAGAGGTCTTGGGCATCCAGCCCCTTGCTGGTCCCTTCCCTCTGACGAGGCCCTCTGAGCTCCAGCCCCTTGCAGTGTGGAGACAGCCCCTGCCAGCAACCTCCTCTCCAAGGAGGCCTCAAGCGAGGCCTAGGCCCAGGGGAAAGGCACCAGCGGGGATGAGCCTGGGGAGGCGCCCGGGCATGTCTGGACCCAGTCCCCGCAGCCTGCCCCTTGCTGGGGCAGTACCCCCGGAGGCCAGGAAGGTCTGGGCAAGGCTGGCCAGGGGCAGGGGCCCTGCTGGGTCCTGCCCCTGGCCTGTGGGGCCTCTGAGCACAACCGGCCCTCTCCCGCTGGAAGACCTCCCCGGCTGCCTCCAAAGGCCGCTTTGCAAGCACTCTCGCCGGCTGTTCCCGCCAGCCGCGCACAACGCTCCCAAGCCCGGGAGAAAAGCGCTTCGAGGTGGTGCTCTCTCCCGGCCCTTGCCCCTGAGCCTGGGGGCCAGGCAGGGGGTCCACACTCCCAGGCCAAGGCAGAACCTCATGCACACGTCTGTTCCTGCCCCCTGCACCGGCAGAGAGCTCGGGGGAGCCAGAGTCTGTCAGGCAGCTGCTGGGCTGGCCGCCTGTGTGGGAAGGGGCAGAGCCGACCTAGGGGCACACTGGGCCTCTTGCTCTCCCTGCTGCCCTGAGGCTGCTGGGCCAAAGAGGTCTTGGGCATCCAGCCCCTTGCTGGTCCCTTCCCTCTGACGAGGCCCTCTGAGCTCCAGCCCCTTGCAGTGTGGAGACAGCCCCTGCCAGCAACCTCCTCTCCAAGGAGGCCTCAAGAGAGGCCTAGGCCCAGGGGAAAGGCACCAGCGGGGATGAGCCTGGGGAGGCGCCCGGGCATGTCTGGACCCAGTCCCCGCAGCCTGCCCCTTGCTGGGGCAGTACCCCCGGAGGCCAGGAAGGTCTGGGCAAGGCTGGCCAGGGGCAGGGGCCCTGCTGGGTCCTGCCCCTGGCCTGTGGGGCCTCTGAGCACTACCGGCCCTCTGCCGCTGGAAGACCTCCCCGGCTGCCTCCAAAGGCCGCTTTGCAAGCACTCTCGCCGGCTGTTCCCGCCAGCCGCGCACAACGCTCCCAAGCCCGGGAGAAAAGCGCTTCGGGGTGGTGCTCTCTCCCGGCCCTTGCCCCTGAGCCTGGGGGCCAGGCAGGGGGTCCACACTCCCAGGCCAAGGCAGAACCACATGCACACGTCTGTTCCTGCCCCCTGCACCGGCAGAGAGCTCGGGGGAGCCAGAGTCTGTCAGGCAGCTGCTGGGCTGGCCGCCTGTGTGGGAAGGGGCAGAGCCGACCTAGGGGCACACTGGGCCTCTTGCTCTCCCTGCTGCCCTGAGGCTGCTGGGCCAAAGAGGTCTTGGGCATCCAGCCCCTTGCTGGTCCCTTCCCTCTGACGAGGCCCTCTGAGCTCCAGCCCCTTGCAGTGTGGAGACAGCCCCTGCCAGCAACCTCCTCTCCAAGGAGGCCTCAAGCGAGGCCTAGGCCCAGGGGAAAGGCACCAGCGGGGATGAGCCTGGGGAGGCGCCCGGGCATGTCTGGACCCAGTCCCCGCAGCCTGCCCCTTGCTGGGGCAGTACCCCCGGAGGCCAGGAAGGTCTGGGCAAGGCTGGCCAGGGGCAGGGGCCCTGCTGGGTCCTGCCCCTGGCCTGTGGGGCCTCTGAGCACAACCGGCCCTCTCCCGCTGGAAGACCTCCCCGGCTGCCTCCAAAGGCCGCTTTGCAAGCACTCTCGCCGGCTGTTCTCGCCAGCCGCGCACAACGCTCCCAAGCCCGGGAGAAAAGCGCTTCGGGGTGGTGCTCTCTCCCGGCCCTTGCCCCTGAGCCTGGGGGCCAGGCAGGGGATCCACACTCCCAGGCCAAGGCAGAACCACATGCACACGTCTGTTCCTGCCCCCTGCACCGGCAGAGAGCTCGGGGGAGCCAGAGTCTGTCAGGCAGCTGCTGGGCTGGCCGCCTGTGTGGGAAGGGGCAGAGCCGACCTAGGGGCACACTGGGCCTCTTGCTCTCCCTGCTGCCCTGAGGCTGCTGGGCCAAAGAGGTCTTGGGCATCCAGCCCCTTGCTGGTCCCTTCCCTCTGACGAGGCCCTCTGAGCTCCAGCCCCTTGCAGTGTGGAGACAGCCCCTGCCAGCAACCTCCTCTCCAAGGAGGCCTCAAGCGAGGCCTAGGCCCAGGGGAAAGGCACCAGCGGGGATGAGCCTGGGGAGGCGCCCGGGCATGTCTGGACCCAGTCCCCGCAGCCTGCCCCTTGCTGGGGCAGTACCCCCGGAGGCCAGGAAGGTCTGGGCAAGGCTGGCCAGGGGCAGGGGCCCTGCTGGGTCCTGGCCCTGGCCTGTGGGGCCTCTGAGCACAACCGGCCCTCTCCCGCTGGAAGACCTCCCCGGCTGCCTCCAAAGGCCGCTTTGCAAGCACTCTCGCCGGCTGTTCCCGCCAGCCGCGCACAACGCTCCCAAGCCCGGGAGAAAAGCGCTTCGGGGTGGTGCTCTCTCCCGGCCCTTGCCCCTGAGCCTGGGGGGCAGGCAGGGGGTCCACACTCCCAGGCCAAGGCAGAACCACATGCACACGTCTGTTCCTGCCCCCTGCACCGGCAGAGAGCTCGGGGGAGCCAGAGTCTGTCAGGCAGCTGCTGGGCTGGCCGCCTGTGTGGAAGGGGCAGAGCCGACCTAGGGGCACACTGGGCCTCTTGCTCTCCCTGCTGCCCTGAGGCTGCTGGGCCAAAGAGGTCTTGGGCATCCAGCCCCTTGCAGTGTGGAGACAGCCCCTGCCAGCAACCTCCTCTCCAAGGAGGCCTCAAGAGAGGCCTAGGCCCAGGGGAAAGGCACCAGCGGGGATGAGCCTGGGGAGGCGCCCGGGCATGTCTGGACCCAGTCCCCGCAGCCTGCCCCTTGCTGGGGCAGTACCCCCGGAGGCCAGGAAGGTCTGGGCAAGGCTGGCCCGGGGCAGGGGCCTTGCTGGGTCCTGCCCCTGGCCTGTGGGGCCTCTGAGCACTACCGGCCCTCTGCCGCTGGAAGACCTCCCCGGCTGCCTCCAAAGGCCGCTTTACAAGCACTCTCGCCGGCTGTTCCCGCCAGCCGCGCACAACGCTCCCAAGCCCGGGAGAAAAGCGCTTCGGGGTGGTGCTCTCTCCCGGCCCTTGCCCCTGAGCCTGGGGGCCAGGCAGGGGGTCCACACTCCCAGGCCAAGGCAGAACCACATGCACACGTCTGTTCCTGCCCCCTGCACCGGCAGAGAGCTCGGGGGAGCCAGAGTCTGTCAGGCAGCTGCTGGGCTGGCCGCCTGTGTGGGAAGGGGCAGAGCCGACCTAGGGGCACAATGGGCCTCTTGCTCTCCCTGCTGCCCTGAGGCTGCTGGGCCAAAGAGGTCTTGGGCATCCAGCCCCTTGCTGGTCCCTTCCCTCTGACGAGGCCCTCTGAGCTCCAGCCCCTTGCAGTGTGGAGACAGCCCCTGCCAGCAACCTCCTCTCCAAGGAGGCCTCAAGCGAGGCCTAGGCCCAGGGGAAAGGCACCAGCGGGGATGAGCCTGGGGAGGCGCCCGGGCATGTCTGGACCCAGTCCCCGCAGCCTGCCCCTTGCTGGGGCAGTACCCCCGGAGGCCAGGAAGGTCTGGGCAAGGCTGGCCAGGGGCAGGGGCCCTGCTGGGTCCTGCCCCTGGCCTGTGGGGCCTCTGAGCACAACCGGCCCTCTCCCGCTGGAAGACCTCCCCGGCTGCCTCCAAAGGCCGCTTTGCAAGCACTCTCGCCGGCTGTTCCCGCCAGCCGCGCACAACGCTCCCAAGCCCGGGAGAAAAGCGCTTCGGGGTGGTGCTCTCTCCCGGCCCTTGCCCCTGAGCCTGGGGGCCAGGCAGGGGGTCCACACTCCCAGGCCAAGGCAGAACCACATGCACACGTCTGTTCCTGCCCCCTGCACCGGCAGAGAGCTCGGGGGAGCCAGAGTCTGTCAGGCAGCTGCTGGGCTGGCCGCCTGTGTGGGAAGGGGCAGAGCCGACCTAGGGGCACACTGGGCCTCTTGCTCTCCCTGCTGCCCTGAGGCTGCTGGGCCAAAGAGGTCTTGGGCATCCAGCCCCTTGCTGGTCCCTTCCCTCTGACGAGGCCCTCTGAGCTCCAGCCCCTTGCAGTGTGGAGACAGCCCCTGCCAGCAACCTCCTCTCCAAGGAGGCCTCAAGAGAGGCCTAGGCCCAGGGGAAAGGCACCAGCGGGGATGAGCCTGGGGAGGCGCCCGGGCATGTCTGGACCCAGTCCCCGCAGCCTGCCCCTTGCTGGGGCAGTACCCCCGGAGGCCAGGAAGGTCTGGGCAAGGCTGGCCAGGGGCAGGGGCCCTGCTGGGTCCTGCCCCTGGCCTGTGGGGCCTCTGAGCACAACCGGCCCTCTCCCGCTGGAAGACCTCCCCGGCTGCCTCCAAAGGCCGCTTTGCAAGCACTCTCGCCGGCTGTTCCCGCCAGCCGCGCACAACGCTCCCAAGCCCGGGAGAAAAGCGCTTCGGGGTGGTGCTCTCTCCCGGCCCTTGCCCCTGAGCCTGGGGGCCAGGCAGGGGGTCCACACTCCCAGGCCAAGGCAGAACCACATGCACACGTCTGTTCCTGCCCCCTGCACCGGCAGAGAGCTCGGGGGAGCCAGAGTCTGTCAGGCAGCTGCTGGGCTGGCCGCCTGTGTGGGAAGGGGCAGAGCCGACCTAGGGGCACACTGGGCCTCTTGCTCTCCCTGCTGCCCTGAGGCTGCTGGGCCAAAGAGGTCTTGGGCATCCAGCCCCTTGCTGGTCCCTTCCCTCTGACGAGGCCCTCTGAGCTCCAGCCCCTTGCAGTGTGGAGACAGCCCCTGCCAGCAACCTCCTCTCCAAGGAGGCCTCAAGCGAGGCCTAGGCCCAGGGGAAAGGCACCAGCGGGGATGAGCCTGGGGAGGCGCCCGGGCATGTCTGGACCCAGTCCCCGCAGCCTGCCCCTTGCTGGGGCAGTACCCCCGGAGGCCAGGAAGGTCTGGGCAAGGCTGGCCAGGGGCAGGGGCCCTGCTGGGTCCTGCCCCTGGCCTGTGGGGCCTCTGAGCACAACCGGCCCTCTCCCGCTGGAAGACCTCCCCGGCTGCCTCCAAAGGCCGCTTTTCAAGCACTCTCGCCGGCTGTTCCCGCCAGCCGCGCACAACGCTCCCAAGCCCGGGAGAAAAGCGCTTCGGGGTGGTGCTCTCTCCCGGCCCTTGCCCCTGAGCCTGGGGGCCAGGCAGGGGGTCCACACTCCCAGGCCAAGGCAGAACCACATGCACACGTCTGTTCCTGCCCCCTGCACCGGCAGAGAGCTCGGGGGAGCCAGAGTCTGTCAGGCAGCTGCTGGGCTGGCCGCCTGTGTGGGAAGGGGCAGAGCCGACCTAGGGGCACACTGGGCCTCTTGCTCTCCCTGCTGCCCTGAGGCTGCTGGGCCAAAGAGGTCTTGGGCATCCAGCCCCTTGCTGGTCCCTTCCCTCTGACGAGGCCCTCTGAGCTCCAGCCCCTTGCAGTGTGGAGACAGCCCCTGCCAGCAACCTCCTCTCCAAGGAGGCCTCAAGCGAGGCCTAGGCCCAGGGGAAAGGCACCAGCGGGGATGAGCCTGGGGAGGCGCCCGGGCATGTCTGGACCCAGTCCCCGCAGCCTGCCCCTTGCTGGGGCAGTACCCCCGGAGGCCAGGAAGGTCTGGGCAAGGCTGGCCAGGGGCAGGGGCCCTGCTGGGTCCTGCCCCTGGCCTGTGGGGCCTCTGAGCACAACCGGCCCTCTCCCGCTGGAAGACCTCCCCGGCTGCCTCCAAAGGCCGCTTTGCAAGCACTCTCGCCGGCTGTTCCCGCCAGCCGCGCACAACGCTCCCAAGCCCGGGAGAAAAGCGCTTCGGGGTGGTGCTCTCTCCCGGCCCTTGCCCCTGAGCCTGGGGGCCAGGCAGGGGGTCCACACTCCCAGGCCAAGGCAGAACCACATGCACACGTCTGTTCCTGCCCCCTGCACCGGCAGAGAGCTCGGGGGAGCCAGAGTCTGTCAGGCAGCTGCTGGGCTGGCCGCCTGTGTGGGAAGGGGCAGAGCCGACCTAGGGGCACACTGGGCCTCTTGCTCTCCCTGCTGCCCTGAGGCTGCTGGGCCAAAGAGGTCTTGGGCATCCAGCCCCTTGCTGGTCCCTTCCCTCTGACGAGGCCCTCTGAGCTCCAGCCCCTTGCAGTGTGGAGACAGCCCCTGCCAGCAACCTCCTCTCCAAGGAGGCCTCAAGCGAGGCCTAGGCCCAGGGGAAAGGCACCAGCGGGGATGAGCCTGGGGAGGCGCCCGGGCATGTCTGGATCCAGTCCCCGCAGCCTGACCCTTGCTGGGGCAGTACCCCCAGAAGCCAGGAAGGTCTGGGCAAGGCTGGCCAGGGGCAGGGGCCCTGCTGGGTCCTGCCCCTGGCCTGTGGGGCTTCTGAGCACAACCGGCCCTCTCCCGCTGGAAGACCTCCCCGGCTGCCTCCAAAGGCCGCTTTGCAAGCACTCTCGCCGGCTGTTCCCGCCAGCCGCGCACAACGCTCCCAAGCCCGGGAGAAAAGCGCTTCGGGGTGGTGCTCTCTCCCGGCCCTTGCCCCTGAGCCTGGGGGCCAGGCAGGGGCTCCACACTCCCAGGCCAAGGCAGAACCACATGCACACGTCTGTTCCTGCCCCCTGCACCGGCAGAGAGCTCGGGGGAGCCAGAGTCTGTCAGGCAGCTGCTGGGCTGGCCGCCTGTGTGGGAAGGGGCAGAGCCGACCTAGGGGCACACTGGGCCTCTTGCTCTCCCTGCTGCCCTGAGGCTGCTGGGCCAAAGAGGTCTTGGGCATCCAGCCCCTTGCTGGTCCCTTCCCTCTGACGAGGCCCTCTGAGCTCCAGCCCCTTGCAGTGTGGAGACAGCCCCTGCCAGCAACCTCCTCTCCAAGGAGGCCTCAAGCGAGGCCTAGGCCCAGGGGAAAGGCACCAGCGGGGATGAGCCTGGGGAGGCGCCCGGGCATGTCTGGACCCAGTCCCCGCAGCCTGCCCCTTGCTGGGGCAGTACCCCCGGAGGCCAGGAAGGTCTGGGCAAGGCTGGCCAGGGGCAGGGGCCCTGCTGGGTCCTGCCCCTGGCCTGTGGGGCCTCTGAGCACAACCGGCCCTCTCCCGCTGGAAGACCTCCCCGGCTGCCTCCAAAGGCCGCTTTGCAAGCACTCTCGCCGGCTGTTCCCGCCAGCCGCGCACAACGCTCCCAAGCCCGGGAGAAAAGCGCTTCGGGGTGGTGCTCTCTCCCGGCCCTTGCCCCTGAGCCTGGGGGCCAGGCAGGGGGTCCACACTCCCAGGCCAAGGCAGAACCTCATGCACACGTCTGTTCCTGCCCCCTGCACCGGCAGAGAGCTCGGGGGAGCCAGAGTCTGTCAGGCAGCTGCTGGGCTGGCCGCCTGTGTGGGAAGGGGCAGAGCCGACCTAGGGGCACACTGGGCCTCTTGCTCTCCCTGCTGCCCTGAGGCTGCTGGGCCAAAGAGGTCTTGGGCATCCAGCCCCTTGCTGGTCCCTTCCCTCTGACGAGGCCCTCTGAGCTCCAGCCCCTTGCAGTGTGGAGACAGCCCCTGCCAGCAACCTCCTCTCCAAGGAGGCCTCAAGAGAGGCCTAGGCCCAGGGGAAAGGCACCAGCGGGGATGAGCCTGGGGAGGCGCCCGGGCATGTCTGGACCCAGTCCCCGCAGCCTGCCCCTTGCTGGGGCAGTACCCCCGGAGGCCAGGAAGGTCTGGGCAAGGCTGGCCAGGGGCAGGGGCCCTGCTGGGTCCTGCCCCTGGCCTGTGGGGCCTCTGAGCACTACCGGCCCTCTGCCGCTGGAAGACCTCCCCGGCTGCCTCCAAAGGCCGCTTTGCAAGCACTCTCGCCGGCTGTTCCCGCCAGCCGCGCACAACGCTCCCAAGCCCGGGAGAAAAGCGCTTCGGGGTGGTGCTCTCTCCCGGCCCTTGCCCCTGAGCCTGGGGGCCAGGCAGGGGGTCCACACTCCCAGGCCAAGGCAGAACCACATGCACACGTCTGTTCCTGCCCCCTGCACCGGCAGAGAGCTCGGGGGAGCCAGAGTCTGTCAGGCAGCTGCTGGGCTGGCCGCCTGTGTGGGAAGGGGCAGAGCCGACCTAGGGGCACACTGGGCCTCTTGCTCTCCCTGCTGCCCTGAGGCTGCTGGGCCAAAGAGGTCTTGGGCATCCAGCCCCTTGCTGGTCCCTTCCCTCTGACGAGGCCCTCTGAGCTCCAGCCCCTTGCAGTGTGGAGACAGCCCCTGCCAGCAACCTCCTCTCCAAGGAGGCCTCAAGCGAGGCCTAGGCCCAGGGGAAAGGCACCAGCGGGGATGAGCCTGGGGAGGCGCCCGGGCATGTCTGGACCCAGTCCCCGCAGCCTGCCCCTTGCTGGGGCAGTACCCCCGGAGGCCAGGAAGGTCTGGGCAAGGCTGGCCAGGGGCAGGGGCCCTGCTGGGTCCTGCCCCTGGCCTGTGGGGCCTCTGAGCACAACCGGCCCTCTCCCGCTGGAAGACCTCCCCGGCTGCCTCCAAAGGCCGCTTTGCAAGCACTCTCGCCGGCTGTTCTCGCCAGCCGCGCACAACGCTCCCAAGCCCGGGAGAAAAGCGCTTCGGGGTGGTGCTCTCTCCCGGCCCTTGCCCCTGAGCCTGGGGGCCAGGCAGGGGATCCACACTCCCAGGCCAAGGCAGAACCACATGCACACGTCTGTTCCTGCCCCCTGCACCGGCAGAGAGCTCGGGGGAGCCAGAGTCTGTCAGGCAGCTGCTGGGCTGGCCGCCTGTGTGGGAAGGGGCAGAGCCGACCTAGGGGCACACTGGGCCTCTTGCTCTCCCTGCTGCCCTGAGGCTGCTGGGCCAAAGAGGTCTTGGGCATCCAGCCCCTTGCTGGTCCCTTCCCTCTGACGAGGCCCTCTGAGCTCCAGCCCCTTGCAGTGTGGAGACAGCCCCTGCCAGCAACCTCCTCTCCAAGGAGGCCTCAAGCGAGGCCTAGGCCCAGGGGAAAGGCACCAGCGGGGATGAGCCTGGGGAGGCGCCCGGGCATGTCTGGACCCAGTCCCCGCAGCCTGCCCCTTGCTGGGGCAGTACCCCCGGAGGCCAGGAAGGTCTGGGCAAGGCTGGCCAGGGGCAGGGGCCCTGCTGGGTCCTGCCCCTGGCCTGTGGGGCCTCTGAGCACAACCGGCCCTCTCCCGCTGGAAGACCTCCCCGGCTGCCTCCAAAGGCCGCTTTGCAAGCACTCTCGCCGGCTGTTCCCGCCAGCCGCGCACAACGCTCCCAAGCCCGGGAGAAAAGCGCTTCGGGGTGGTGCTCTCTCCCGGCCCTTGCCCCTGAGCCTGGGGGGCAGGCAGGGGGTCCACACTCCCAGGCCAAGGCAGAACCACATGCACACGTCTGTTCCTGCCCCCTGCACCGGCAGAGAGCTCGGGGGAGCCAGAGTCTGTCAGGCAGCTGCTGGGCTGGCCGCCTGTGTGGAAGGGGCAGAGCCGACCTAGGGGCACACTGGGCCTCTTGCTCTCCCTGCTGCCCTGAGGCTGCTGGGCCAAAGAGGTCTTGGGCATCCAGCCCCTTGCAGTGTGGAGACAGCCCCTGCCAGCAACCTCCTCTCCAAGGAGGCCTCAAGAGAGGCCTAGGCCCAGGGGAAAGGCACCAGCGGGGATGAGCCTGGGGAGGCGCCCGGGCATGTCTGGACCCAGTCCCCGCAGCCTGCCCCTTGCTGGGGCAGTACCCCCGGAGGCCAGGAAGGTCTGGGCAAGGCTGGCCCGGGGCAGGGGCCTTGCTGGGTCCTGCCCCTGGCCTGTGGGGCCTCTGAGCACTACCGGCCCTCTGCCGCTGGAAGACCTCCCCGGCTGCCTCCAAAGGCCGCTTTACAAGCACTCTCGCCGGCTGTTCCCGCCAGCCGCGCACAACGCTCCCAAGCCCGGGAGAAAAGCGCTTCGGGGTGGTGCTCTCTCCCGGCCCTTGCCCCTGAGCCTGGGGGCCAGGCAGGGGGTCCACACTCCCAGGCCAAGGCAGAACCACATGCACACGTCTGTTCCTGCCCCCTGCACCGGCAGAGAGCTCGGGGGAGCCAGAGTCTGTCAGGCAGCTGCTGGGCTGGCCGCCTGTGTGGGAAGGGGCAGAGCCGACCTAGGGGCACACTGGGCCTCTTGCTCTCCCTGCTGCCCTGAGGCTGCTGGGCCAAAGAGGTCTTGGGCATCCAGCCCCTTGCTGGTCCCTTCCCTCTGACGAGGCCCTCTGAGCTCCAGCCCCTTGCAGTGTGGAGACAGCCCCTGCCAGCAACCTCCTCTCCAAGGAGGCCTCAAGCGAGGCCTAGGCCCAGGGGAAAGGCACCAGCGGGGATGAGCCTGGGGAGGCGCCCGGGCATGTCTGGACCCAGTCCCCGCAGCCTGCCCCTTGCTGGGGCAGTACCCCCGGAGGCCAGGAAGGTCTGGGCAAGGCTGGCCAGGGGCAGGGGCCCTGCTGGGTCCTGCCCCTGGCCTGTGGGGCCTCTGAGCACAACCGGCCCTCTCCCGCTGGAAGACCTCCCCGGCTGCCTCCAAAGGCCGCTTTGCAAGCACTCTCGCCGGCTGTTCCCGCCAGCCGCGCACAACGCTCCCAAGCCCGGGAGAAAAGCGCTTCGGGGTGGTGCTCTCTCCCGGCCCTTGCCCCTGAGCCTGGGGGCCAGGCAGGGGGTCCACACTCCCAGGCCAAGGCAGAACCACATGCACACGTCTGTTCCTGCCCCCTGCACCGGCAGAGAGCTCGGGGGAGCCAGAGTCTGTCAGGCAGCTGCTGGGCTGGCCGCCTGTGTGGGAAGGGGCAGAGCCGACCTAGGGGCACACTGGGCCTCTTGCTCTCCCTGCTGCCCTGAGGCTGCTGGGCCAAAGAGGTCTTGGGCATCCAGCCCCTTGCTGGTCCCTTCCCTCTGACGAGGCCCTCTGAGCTCCAGCCCCTTGCAGTGTGGAGACAGCCCCTGCCAGCAACCTCCTCTCCAAGGAGGCCTCAAGCGAGGCCTAGGCCCAGGGGAAAGGCACCAGCGGGGATGAGCCTGGGGAGGCGCCCGGGCATGTCTGGACCCAGTCCCCGCAGCCTGCCCCTTGCTGGGGCAGTACCCCCGGAGGCCAGGAAGGTCTGGGCAAGGCTGGCCAGGGGCAGGGGCCCTGCTGGGTCCTGCCCCTGGCCTGTGGGGCCTCTGAGCACAACCGGCCCTCTCCCGCTGGAAGACCTCCCCGGCTGCCTCCAAAGGCCGCTTTGCAAGCACTCTCGCCGGCTGTTCCCGCCAGCCGCGCACAACGCTCCCAAGCCCGGGAGAAAAGCGCTTCGGGGTGGTGCTCTCTCCCGGCCCTTGCCCCTGAGCCTGGGGGCCAGGCAGGGGGTCCACACTCCCAGGCCAAGGCAGAACCACATGCACACGTCTGTTCCTGCCCCCTGCACCGGCAGAGAGCTCGGGGGAGCCAGAGTCTGTCAGGCAGCTGCTGGGCTGGCCGCCTGTGTGGGAAGGGGCAGAGCCGACCTAGGGGCACACTGGGCCTCTTGCTCTCCCTGCTGCCCTGAGGCTGCTGCGCCAAAGAGGTCTTGGGCATCCAGCCCCTTGCTGGTCCCTTCCCTCTGACGAGGCCCTCTGAGCTCCAGCCCCTTGCAGTGTGGAGACAGCCCCTGCCAGCAACCTCCTCTCCAAGGAGGCCTCAAGCGAGGCCTAGGCCCAGGGGAAAGGCACCAGCGGGGATGAGCCTGGGGAGGCGCCCGGGCATGTCTGGACCCAGTCCCCGCAGCCTGCCCCTTGCTGGGGCAGTACCCCAGGAGGCCAGGAAGGTCTGGGCAAGGCTGGCCAGGGGCAGGGGCCCTGCTGGGTCCTGCCCCTGGCCTGTGGGGCCTCTGAGCACAACCGGCCCTCTCCCGCTGGAAGACCTCCCCGGCTGCCTCCAAAGGCCGCTTTGCAAGCACTCTCGCCGGCTGTTCCCGCCAGCCGCGCACAACGCTCCCAAGCCCGGGAGAAAAGCGCTTCGGGGTGGTGCTCTCTCCCGGCCCTTGCCCCTGAGCCTGGGGGCCAGGCAGGGGGTCCACACTCCCAGGCCAAGGCAGAACCACATGCACACGTCTGTTCCTGCCCCCTGCACCGGCAGAGAGCTCGGGGGAGCCAGAGTCTGTCAGGCAGCTGCTGGGCTGGCCGCCTGTGTGGGAAGGGGCAGAGCCGACCTAGGGGCACACTGGGCCTCTTGCTCTCCCTGCTGCCCTGAGGCTGCTGGGCCAAAGAGGTCTTGGGCATCCAGCCCCTTGCTGGTCCCTTCCCTCTGACGAGGCCCTCTGAGCTCCAGCCCCTTGCAGTGTGGAGACAGCCCCTGCCAGCAACCTCCTCTCCAAGGAGGCCTCAAGCGAGGCCTAGGCCCAGGGGAAAGGCACCAGCGGGGATGAGCCTGGGGAGGCGCCCGGGCATGTCTGGACCCAGTCCCCGCAGCCTGCCCCTTGCTGGGGCAGTACCCCCGGAGGCCAGGAAGGTCTGGGCAAGGCTGGCCAGGGGCAGGGGCCCTGCTGGGTCCTGCCCCTGGCCTGTGGGGCCTCTGAGCACAACCGGCCCTCTCCCGCTGGAAGACCTCCCCGGCTGCCTCCAAAGGCCGCTTTGCAAGCACTCTCGCCGGCTGTTCCCGCCAGCCGCGCACAACGCTCCCAAGCCCGGGAGAAAAGCGCTTCGGGGTGGTGCTCTCTCCCGGCCCTTGCCCCTGAGCCTGGGGGCCAGGCAGGGGGTCCACACTCCCAGGCCAAGGCAGAACCACATGCACACGTCTGTTCCTGCCCCCTGCACCGGCAGAGAGCTCGGGGGAGCCAGAGTCTGTCAGGCAGCTGCTGGGCTGGCCGCCTGTG
Organism: Cervus elaphus; assembly: GCF_910594005.1. NCBI lineage: Eukaryota > Metazoa > Chordata > Mammalia > Artiodactyla > Cervidae > Cervus > Cervus elaphus. The sequence continues at coordinate 820,642 of NW_025316701.1, read as the reverse complement.
TGGGAAGGGGCAGAGCCGACCTAGGGGCACACTGGGCCTCTTGCTCTCCCTGCTGCCCTGAGGCTGCTGCGCCAAAGAGGTCTCGGGCATCCAGCCCCTTGCTGGTCCCTTCCCTCTGACGAGGCCCTCTGAGCTCCAGCCCCTTGCAGTGTGGAGACAGCCCCTGCCAGCAACCTCCTCTCCAAGGAGGCCTCAAGCGAGGCCTAGGCCCAGGGGAAAGGCACCAGCGGGGATGAGCCTGGGGAGGCGCCCGGGCATGTCTGGACCCAGTCCCCGCAGCCTGCCCCTTGCTGGGGCAGTACCCCCGGAGGCCAGGAAGGTCTGGGCAAGGCTGGCCAGGGGCAGGGGCCCTGCTGGGTCCTGCCCCTGGCCTGTGGGGCCTCTGAGCACAACCGGCCCTCTCCCGCTGGAAGACCTCCCCGGCTGCCTCCAAAGGCCGCTTTGCAAGCACTCTCGCCGGCTGTTCCCGCCAGCCGCGCACAACGCTCCCAAGCCCGGGAGAAAAGCGCTTCGGGGTGGTGCTCTCTCCCGGCCCTTGCCCCTGAGCCTGGGGGCCAGGCAGGGGGTCCACACTCCCAGGCCAAGGCAGAACCACATGCACACGTCTGTTCCTGCCCCCTGCACCGGCAGAGAGCTCGGGGGAGCCAGAGTCTGTCAGGCAGCTGCTGGGCTGGCCGCCTGTGTGGGAAGGGGCAGAGCCGACCTAGGGGCACACTGGGCCTCTTGCTCTCCCTGCTGCCCTGAGGCTGCTGGGCCAAAGAGGTCTTGGGCATCCAGCCCCTTGCTGGTCCCTTCCCTCTGACGAGGCCCTCTGAGCTCCAGCCCCTTGCAGTGTGGAGACAGCCCCTGCCAGCAACCTCCTCTCCAAGGAGGCCTCAAGCGAGGCCTAGGCCCAGGGGAAAGGCACCAGCGGGGATGAGCCTGGGGAGGCGCCCGGGCATGTCTGGACCCAGTCCCCGCAGCCTGCCCCTTGCTGGGGCAGTACCCCCGGAGGCCAGGAAGGTCTGGGCAAGGCTGGCCAGGGGCAGGGGCCCTGCTGGGTCCTGCCCTTGGCCTTTGCGGCCTCTGAGCACAACCGGCCCTCTCCCGCTGGAAGACCTCCCCGGCTGCCTCCAAAGGCCGCTTTGCAAGCACTCTCGCCGGCTGTTCCCGCCAGCCGCGCACAATGCTCCCAAGCCCGGGAGAAAAGCGCTTCAGGGTGGTGCTCTCTCCCGGCCCTTGCCCCTGAACCTGGGGGCCAGGCAGGGGGTCCACACTCCCAGGCCAAGGCAGAACCACATGCACACGTCTGTTCCTGCCCCCTGCACTGGCAGGGAGCTCGGGGGAGCCAGAGTCTGTCAGGCAGCTGCTGGGCTGGCCGCCTGTGTGGGAAGGGGCAGAGCCGACCTAGGGGCACACTGGGCCTCTTGCTCTCCCTGCTGCCCTGAGGCTGCTGGGCCAAAGAGGTCTTGGGCATCCAGCCCCTTGCAGTGTGGAGACAGCCCCTGCCAGCAACCTCCTCTCCAAGGAGGCCTCAAGAGAGGCCTAGGCCCAGGGGAAAGGCACTAGCGAGGATGAGCCTGGGGAGGCGCCCGGGCATGTCTGGACCCAGTCCCCGCAGCCTGCCCCTTGCTGGGGCAGTACCCCCGGAGGCCAGGAAGGTCTGGGCAAGGCTGGCCAGGGGCAGGGGCCCTGCTGGGTCCTGCCCCTGGCCTGTGGGGCCTCTGAGCACTACCGGCCCTCTGCCGCTGGAAGACCTCCCCGGCTGCCTCCAAAGGCCGCTTTGCAAGCACTCTCGCCGGCTGTTCCCGCCAGCCACGCACAACGCTCCCAAGCCCGGGAGAAAAGCGCTTCGGGGTGGTGCTCTCTCCCGGCCCTTGCCCCTGAGCCTGGGGGCCAGGCAGGGGGTCCACACTCCCAGGCCAAGGCAGAACCACATGCACACGTCTGTTCCTGCCCCCTGCACCGGCAGAGAGCTCGGGGGAGCCAGAGTCTGTCAGGCAGCTGCTGGGCTGGCCGCCTGTGTGGGAAGGGGCAGAGCCGACCTAGGGGCACACTGGGCCTCTTGCTCTCCCTGCTGCCCTGAGGCTGCTGGGCCAAAGAGGTCTTGGGCATCCAGCCCCTTGCTGGTCCCTTCCCTCTGACGAGGCCCTCTGAGCTCCAGCCCCTTGCAGTGTGGAGACAGCCCCTGCCAGCAACCTCCTCTCCAAGGAGGCCTCAAGCGAGGCCTAGGCCCAGGGGAAAGGCACCAGCGGGGATGAGCCTGGGGAGGCGCCCGGGCATGTCTGGACCCAGTCCCCGCAGCCTGCCCCTTGCTGGGGCAGTACCCCCGGAGGCCAGGAAGGTCTGGGCAAGGCTGGCCAGGGGCAGGGGCCCTGCTGGGTCCTGCCCCTGGCCTGTGGGGCCTCTGAGCACAACCGGCCCTCTCCCGCTGGAAGACCTCCCCGGCTGCCTCCAAAGGCCGCTTTGCAAGCACTCTCGCCGGCTGTTCCCGCCAGCCGCGCACAACGCTCCCAAGCCCGGGAGAAAAGCGCTTCGGGGTGGTGCTCTCTCCCGGCCCTTGCCCCTTGGCCTGGGGGCCAGGCAGGGGGTCCACACTCCCAGGCCAAGGCAGAACCACATGCACACGTCTGTTCCTGCCCCCTGCACCGGCAGAGAGCTCGGGGGAGCCAGAGTCTGTCAGGCAGCTGCTGGGCTGGCCGCCTGTGTGGGAAGGGGCAGAGCCGACCTAGGGGCACACTGGGCCTCTTGCTCTCCCTGCTGCCCTGAGGCTGCTGGGCCAAAGAGGTCTGGGGCATCCAGCCCCTTGCTGGTCCCTTCTCTCTGACGAGGCCCTCTGAGCTCCAGCCCCTTGCAGTGTGGAGACAGCCCCTGCCAGCAACCTCCTCTCCAAGGAGGCCTCAAGCGAGGCCTAGGCCCAGGGGAAAGGCACCAGCGGGGATGAGCCTGGGGAGGCGCCCGGGCATGTCTGGACCCAGTCCCCGCAGCCTGCCCCTTGCTGGGGCAGTACCCCCGGAGGCCAGGAAGGTCTGGGCAAGGCTGGCCAGGGGCAGGGGCCCTGCTGGGTCCTGCCCCTGGCCTGTGGGGCCTCTGAGCACAACCGGCCCTCTCCCGCTGGAAGACCTCCCCGGCTGCCTCCAAAGGCCGCTTTGCAAGCACTCTCGCCGGCTGTTCCCGCCAGCCGCGCACAACGCTCCCAAGCCCGGGAGAAAAGCGCTTCGGGGTGGTGCTCTCTCCCGGCCCTTGCCCCTGAGCCTGGGGGCCAGGCAGGGGGTCCACACTCCCAGGCCAAGGCAGAACCACATGCACACGTCTGTTCCTGCCCCCTGCACCGGCAGAGAGCTCGGGGGAGCCAGAGTCTGTCAGGCAGCTGCTGGGCTGGCCGCCTGTGTGGGAAGGGGCAGAGCCGACCTAGGGGCACACTGGGCCTCTTGCTCTCCCTGCTGCCCTGAGGCTGCTGGGCCAAAGAGGTCTTGGGCATCCAGCCCCTTGCAGTGTGGAGACAGCCCCTGCCAGCAACCTCCTCTCCAAGGAGGCCTCAAGAGAGGCCTAGGCCCAGGGGAAAGGCACCAGCGGGGATGAGCCTGGGGAGGCGCCCGGGCATGTCTGGACCCAGTCCCCGCAGCCTGCCCCTTGCTGGGGCAGTACCCCCGGAGGCCAGGAAGGTCTGGGCAAGGCTGGCCCGGGGCAGGGGCCTTGCTGGGTCCTGCCCCTGGCCTGTGGGGCCTCTGAGCACTACCGGCCCTCTGCCGCTGGAAGACCTCCCCGGCTGCCACCAAAGGCCGCTTTACAAGCACTCTCGCCGGCTGTTCCCGCCAGCCGCGCACAACGCTCCCAAGCCCGGGAGAAAAGCGCTTCGGGGTGGTGCTCTCTCCCGGCCCTTGCCCCTGAGCCTGGGGGCCAGGCAGGGGGTCCACACTCCCAGGCCAAGGCAGAACCACATGCACACGTCTGTTCCTGCCCCCTGCACCGGCAGAGAGCTCGGGGGAGCCAGAGTCTGTCAGGCAGCTGCTGGGCTGGCCGCCTGTGTGGGAAGGGGCAGAGCCGACCTAGGGGCACACTGGGCCTCTTGCTCTCCCTGCTGCCCTGAGGCTGCTGGGCCAAAGAGGTCTTGGGCATCCAGCCCCTTGCTGTTTCCTTCCCTCTGACGAGGCCCTCTGAGCTCCAGCCCCTTGCAGTGTGGAGACAGCCCCTGCCAGCAACCTCCTCTCCAAGGAGGCCTCAAGCGAGGCCTAGGCCCAGGGGAAAGGCACCAGCGGGGATGAGCCTGGGGAGGCGCCCGGGCATGTCTGGACCCAGTCCCCGCAGCCTGCCCCTTGCTGGGGCAGTACCCCCGGAGGCCAGGAAGGTCTGGGCAAGGCTGGCCAGGGGCAGGGGCCCTGCTGGGTCCTGCCCCTGGCCTGTGGGGCCTCTGAGCACAACCGGCCCTCTCCCGCTGGAAGACCTCCCCGGCTGCCTCCAAAGGCCGCTTTGCAAGCACTCTCGCCGGCTGTTCCCGCCAGCCGCGCACAACGCTCCCAAGCCCGGGAGAAAAGCGCTTCGGGGTGGTGCTCTCTCCCGGCCCTTGCCCCTGAGCCTGGGGGCCAGGCAGGGGGTCCACACTCCCAGGCCAAGGCAGAACCACATGCACACGTCTGTTCCTGCCCCCTGCACCGGCAGAGAGCTCGGGGGAGCCAGAGTCTGTCAGGCAGCTGCTGGGCTGGCCGCCTGTGTGGGAAGGGGCAGAGCCGACCTAGGGGCACACTGGGCCTCTTGCTCTCCCTGCTGCCCTGAGGCTGCTGGGCCAAAGAGGTCTTGGGCATCCAGCCCCTTGCTGGTCCCTTCCCTCTGACGAGGCCCTCTGAGCTCCAGCCCCTTGCAGTGTGGAGACAGCCCCTGCCAGCAACCTCCTCTCCAAGGAGGCCTCAAGCGAGGCCTAGGCCCAGGGGAAAGGCACCAGCGGGGATGAGCCTGGGGAGGCGCCCGGGCATGTCTGGACCCAGTCCCCGCAGCCTGCCCCTTGCTGGGGCAGTACCCCCGGAGGCCAGGAAGGTCTGGGCAAGGCTGGCCAGGGGCAGGGGCCCTGCTGGGTCCTGCCCCTGGCCTGTGGGGCCTCTGAGCACAACCGGCCCTCTCCCGCTGGAAGACCTCCCCGGCTGCCTCCAAAGGCCGCTTTGCAAGCACTCTCGCCGGCTGTTCCCGCCAGCCGCGCACAACGCTCCCAAGCCCGGGAGAAAAGCGCTTCGGGGTGGTGCTCTCTCCCGGCCCTTGCCCCTGAGCCTGGGGGCCAGGCAGGGGGTCCACACTACCAGGCCAAGGCAGAACCACATGCACACGTCTGTTCCTGCCCCCTGCACCGGCAGAGAGCTCGGGGGAGCCAGAGTCTGTCAGGCAGCTGCTGGGCTGGCCGCCTGTGTGGGAAGGGGCAGAGCCGACCTAGGGGCACACTGGGCCTCTTGCTCTCCCTGCTGCCCTGAGGCTGCTGCGCCAAAGAGGTCTTGGGCATCCAGCCCCTTGCTGGTCCCTTCCCTCTGACGAGGCCCTCTGAGCTCCAGCCCCTTGCAGTGTGGAGACAGCCCCTGCCAGCAACCTCCTCTCCAAGGAGGCCTCAAGCGAGGCCTAGGCCCAGGGGAAAGGCACCAGCGGGGATGAGCCTGGGGAGGCGCCCGGGCATGTCTGGACCCAGTCCCCGCAGCCTGCCCCTTGCTGGGGCAGTACCCCCGGAGGCCAGGAAGGTCTGGGCAAGGCTGGCCAGGGGCAGGGGCCCTGCTGGGTCCTGCCCCTGGCCTGTGGGGCCTCTGAGCACAACCGGCCCTCTCCCGCTGGAAGACCTCCCCGGCTGCCTCCAAAGGCCGCTTTGCAAGCACTCTCGCCGGCTGTTCCCGCCAGCCGCGCACAACGCTCCCAAGCCCGGGAGAAAAGCGCTTCGGGGTGGTGCTCTCTCCCGGCCCTTGCCCCTGAGCCTGGGGGCCAGGCAGGGGGTCCACACTCCCAGGCCAAGGCAGAACCACATGCACACGTCTGTTCCTGCCCCCTGCACCGGCAGAGAGCTCGGGGGAGCCAGAGTCTGTCAGGCAGCTGCTGGGCTGGCCGCCTGTGTGGGAAGGGGCAGAGCCGACCTAGGGGCACACTGGGCCTCTTGCTCTCCCTGCTGCCCTGAGGCTGCTGGGCCAAAGAGGTCTTGGGCATCCAGCCCCTTGCTGGTCCCTTCCCTCTGACGAGGCCCTCTGAGCTCCAGCCCCTTGCAGTGTGGAGACAGCCCCTGCCAGCAACCTCCTCTCCAAGGAGGCCTCAAGCGAGGCCTAGGCCCAGGGGAAAGGCACCAGCGGGGATGAGCCTGGGGAGGCGCCCGGGCATGTCTGGACCCAGTCCCCGCAGCCTGCCCCTTGCTGGGGCAGTACCCCCGGAGGCCAGGAAGGTCTGGGCAAGGCTGGCCAGGGGCAGGGGCCCTGCTGGGTCCTGCCCCTGGCCTGTGGGGCCTCTGAGCACAACCGGCCCTCTCCCGCTGGAAGACCTCCCCGGCTGCCTCCAAAGGCCGCTTTGCAAGCACTCTCGCCGGCTGTTCCCGCCAGCCGCGCACAACGCTCCCAAGCCCGGGAGAAAAGCGCTTCGGGGTGGTGCTCTCTCCCGGCCCTTGCCCGTGAGCCTGGGGGCCAGGCAGGGGGTCCACACTCCCAGGCCAAGGCAGAACCACATGCACACGTCTGTTCCTGCCCCCTGCACCGGCAGAGAGCTCGGGGGAGCCAGAGTCTGTCAGGCAGCTGCTGGGCTGGCCGCCTGTGTGGGAAGGGGCAGAGCCGACCTAGGGGCACACTGGGCCTCTTGCTCTCCCTGCTGCCCTGAGGCTGCTGGGCCAAAGAGGTCTTGGGCATCCAGCCCCTTGCTGGTCCCTTCCCTCTGACGAGGCCCTCTGAGCTCCAGCCCCTTGCAGTGTGGAGACAGCCCCTGCCAGCAACCTCCTCTCCAAGGAGGCCTCAAGCGAGGCCTAGGCCCAGGGGAAAGGCACCAGCGGGGATGAGCCTGGGGAGGCGCCCGGGCATGTCTGGACCCAGTCCCCGCAGCCTGCCCCTTGCTGGGGCAGTAGCCCCGGAGGCCAGGAAGGTCTGGGCAAGGCTGGCCAGGGGCAGGGGCCCTGCTGGGTCCTGCCCCTGGCCTGTGGGGCCTCTGAGCACAACCGGCCCTCTCCCGCTGGAAGACCTCCCCGGCTGCCTCCAAAGGCCGCTTTGCAAGCACTCTCGCCGGCTGTTCCCGCCAGCCGCGCACAACGCTCCCAAGCCCGGGAGAAAAGCGCTTCGGGGTGGTGCTCTCTCCCGGCCCTTGCCCCTGAGCCTGGGGGCCAGGCAGGGGCTCCACACTCCCAGGCCAAGGCAGAACCACATGCACACGTCTGTTCCTGCCCCCTGCACCGGCAGAGAGCTCGGGGGAGCCAGAGTCTGTCAGGCAGCTGCTGGGCTGGCCGCCTGTGTGGGAAGGGGCAGAGCCGACCTAGGGGCACACTGGGCCTCTTGCTCTCCCTGCTGCCCTGAGGCTGCTGGGCCAAAGAGGTCTTGGGCATCCAGCCCCTTGCTGGTCCCTTCCCTCTGACGAGGCCCTCTGAGCTCCAGCCCCTTGCAGTGTGGAGACAGCCCCTGCCAGCAACCTCCTCTCCAAGGAGGCCTCAAGCGAGGCCTAGGCCCAGGGGAAAGGCACCAGCGGGGATGAGCCTGGGGAGGCGCCCGGGCATGTCTGGACCCAGTCCCCGCAGCCTGCCCCTTGCTGGGGCAGTACCCCCGGAGGCCAGGAAGGTCTGGGCAAGGCTGGCCAGGGGCAGGGGCCCTGCTGGGTCCTGCCCTTGGCCTTTGGGGCCTCTGAGCACAACCGGCCCTCTCCCGCTGGAAGACCTCCCCGGCTGCCTCCAAAGGCCGCTTTGCAAGCACTCTCGCCGGCTGTTCCCGCCAGCCGCGCACAATGCTCCCAAGCCCGGGAGAAAAGCGCTTCGGGGTGGTGCTCTCTCCCGGCCCTTGCCCCTGAGCCTGGGGGCCAGGCAGGGGGTCCACACTCCCAGGCCAAGGCAGAACCACATGCACACGCGTGTTCCTGCCCCCTGCACTGGCAGGGAGCTCGGGGGAGCCAGAGTCTGTCAGGCAGCTGCTGGGCTGGCCGCCTGTGTGGGAAGGGGCAGAGCCGACCTAGGGGCACACTGGGCCTCTTGCTCTCCCTGCTGCCCTGAGGCTGCTGGGCCAAAGAGGTCTTGGGCATCCAGCCCCTTGCAGTGTGGAGACAGCCCCTGCCAGCAACCTCCTCTCCAAGGAGGCCTCAAGAGATGCCTAGGCCCAGGGGAAAGGCACTAGCGAGGATGAGCCTGGGGAGGCGCCCGGGCATGTCTGGACCCAGTCCCCGCAGCCTGCCCCTTGCTGGGGCAGTACCCCCGGAGGCCAGGAAGGTCTGGGCAAGGCTGGCCAGGGGCAGGGGCCCTGCTGGGTCCTGCCCCTGGCCTGTGGGGCCGCTGAGCACTACCGGCCCTCTGCCGCTGGAAGACCTCCCCGGCTGCCTCCAAAGGCCGCTTTGCAAGCACTCTCGCCGGCTGTTCCCGCCAGCCACGCACAACGCTCCCAAGCCCGGGAGAAAAGCGCTTCGGGGTGGTGCTCTCTCCCGGCCCTTGCCCCTGAGCCTGGGGGCCAGGCAGGGGGTCCACACTCCCAGGCCAAGGCAGAACCACATGCACACGTCTGTTCCTGCCCCCTGCACCGGCAGAGAGCTCGGGGGAGCCAGAGTCTGTCAGGCAGCTGCTGGGCTGGCCGCCTGTGTGGGAAGGGGCAGAGCCGACCTAGGGGCACACTGGGCCTCTTGCTCTCCCTGCTGCCCTGAGGCTGCTGGGCCAAAGAGGTCTTGGGCATCCAGCCCCTTGCTGGTCCCTTCCCTCTGACGAGGCCCTCTGAGCTCCAGCCCCTTGCAGTGTGGAGACAGCCCCTGCCAGCAACCTCCTCTCCAAGGAGGCCTCAAGCGAGGCCTAGGCCCAGGGGAAAGGCACCAGCGGGGATGAGCCTGGGGAGGCGCCCGGGCATGTCTGGACCCAGTCCCCGCAGCCTGCCCCTTGCTGGGGCAGTACCCCCGGAGGCCAGGAAGGTCTGGGCAAGGCTGGCCAGGGGCAGGGGCCCTGCTGGGTCCTGCCCTTGGCCTTTGGGGCCTCTGAGCACAACCGGCCCTCTCCCGCTGGAAGACCTGCCCGGCTGCCTCCAAAGGCCGCTTTGCAAGCACTCTCGCCGGCTGTTCCCGCCAGCCGCGCACAATGCTCCCAAGCCCGGGAGAAAAGCGCTTCGGGGTGGTGCTCTCTCCCGGCCCTTGCCCCTGAGCCTGGGGGCCAGGCAGGGGGTCCACACTCCCAGGCCAAGGCAGAACCACATGCACACGTCTGTTCCTGCCCCCTGCACCGGCAGGGAGCTCGGGGGAGCCAGAGTCTGTCAGGCAGCTGCTGGGCTGGCCGCCTGTGTGGGAAGGGGCAGAGCCGACCTAGGGGCACACTGGGCCTCTTGCTCTCCCTGCTGCCCTGAGGCTGCTGGGCCAAAGAGGTCTTGGGCATCCAGCCCCTTGCAGTGTGGAGACAGCCCCTGACAGCAACCTCCTCTCCAAGGAGGCCTCAAGAGAGGCCTAGGCCCAGGGGAAAGGCACCAGCGGGGATGAGACTGGGGAGGCGCCCGGGCATGTCTGGACCCAGTCCCTGCAGCCTGCCCCTTGCTGGGGCAGTACCCCCGGAGGCCAGGAAGGTCTGGGCAAGGCTGGCCAGGGGCAGGGGCCCTGCTGGGTCCTGCCCCTGGCCTGTGGGGCCTCTGAGCACAACCGGCCCTCTCCCGCTGGAAGACCTCCCCGGCTGCCTCCAAAGGCCGCTTTGCAAGCACTCTCGCCGGCTGTTCCCGCCAGCCGCGCACAACGCTCCCAAGCCCGGGAGAAAAGCACTTCGGGGTGGTGCTCTCTCCCGGCCCTTGCCCCTGAGCCTGGGGGCCAGGCAGGGGGTCCACACTCCCAGGCCAAGGCAGAACCACATGCACACGTCTGTTCCTGCCCCCTGCACCGGCAGAGAGCTCGGGGGAGCCAGAGTCTGTCAGGCAGCTGCTGGGCTGGCCGCCTGTGTGGGAAGGGGCAGAGCCGACCTAGGGGCACACTGGGCCTCTTGCTCTCCCTGCTGCCCTGAGGCTGCTGGGCCAAAGAGGTCTTGGGCATCCAGCCCCTTGCTGGTCCCTTCCCTCTGATGAGGCCCTCTGAGCTCCAGCCCCTTGCAGTGTGGAGACAGCCCCTGCCAGCAACCTCCTCTCCAAGGAGGCCTCAAGAGAGGCCTAGGCCCAGGGGAAAGGCACCAGCGGGGATGAGACTGGGGAGGCGCCCGGGCATGTCTGGACCCAGTCCCTGCAGCCTGCCCCTTGCTGGGGCAGTACCCCCGGAGGCCAGGAAGGTCTGGGCAAGGCTGGCCAGGGGCAGGGGCCCTGCTGGGTCCTGCCCCTGGCCTGTGGGGCCTCTGAGCACAACCGGCCCTCTCCCGCTGGAAGACCTCCCCGGCTGCCTCCAAAGGCCGCTTTGCAAGCACTCTCGCCGGCTGTTCCCGCCAGCCGCGCACAACGCTCCCAAGCCCGGGAGAAAAGCACTTCGGGGTGGTGCTCTCTCCCGGCCCTTGCCCCTGAGCCTGGGGGCCAGGCAGGGGGTCCACACTCCCAGGCCAAGGCAGAACCACATGCACACGTCTGTTCCTGCCCCCTGCACCGGCAGAGAGCTCGGGGGAGCCAGAGTCTGTCAGGCAGCTGCTGGGCTGGCCGCCTGAATGGGAAGGGGCAGAGCCGACCTAGGGGCACACTGGGCCTCTTGCTCTCCCTGCTGCCCTGAGGCTGCTGGGCCAAAGAGGTCTTGGGCATCCAGCCCCTTGCTGGTCCCTTCCCTCTGACGAGGCCCTCTGAGCTCCAGCCCCTTGCAGTGTGGAGACAGCCCCTGCCAGCAACCTCCTCTCCAAGGAGGCCTCAAGAGAGGCCTAGGCCCAGGGGAAAGGCACCAGCGGGGATGAGCCTGGGGAGGCGCCCGGGCATGTCTGGACCCAGTCCCCGCAGCCTGCCCCTTGCTGGGGCAGTACCCCCGGAGGCCAGGAAGGTCTGGGCAAGGCTGGCCAGGGGCAGGGGCCCTGCTGGGTCCTGCCCCTGGCCTGTGGGGCCTCTGAGCACTACCGGCCCTCTGCCGCTGGAAGACCTCCCCGGCTGCCTCCAAAGGCCGCTTTGCAAGCACTCTCGCCGGCTGTTCCCGCCAGCCGCGCACAACGCTCCCAAGCCCGGGAGAAAAGCGCTTCGGGGTGGTGCTCTCTCCCGGCCCTTGCCCCTGAGCCTGGGGGCCAGGCAGGGGGTCCACACTCCCAGGCCAAGGCAGAACCACATGCACACGTCTGTTCCTGCCCCCTGCACTGGCAGAGAGCTCGGGGGAGCCAGAGTCTGTCAGGCAGCTGCTGGGCTGGCCGCCTGTGTGGGAAGGGGCAGAGCCGACCTAGGGGCACACTGGGCCTCTTGCTCTCCCTGCTGCCCTGAGGCTGCTGGGCCAAAGAGGTCTTGGGCATCCAGCCCCTGCCAGCAACCTCCTCTCCAAGGAGGCCTCAACCGAGGCCTAGGCCCAGGGGAAAGGCACCAGCGGGGATGAGCCTGGGGAGGCGCCCGGGCATGTCTGGACCCAGTCCCCGCAGCCTGCCCCTTGCTGGGGCAGTACCCCCGGAGGCCAGGAAGGTCTGGGCAAGGCTGGCCAGGGGCAGGGGCCCTGCTGGGTCCTGCCCCTGGCCTGTGGGGCCTCTGAGCACTACCGGCCCTCTGCCGCTGGAAGACCTCCCCGGCTGCCTCCAAAGGCCGCTTTGCAAGCACTCTCGCCGGCTGTTCCCGCCAGCCGCGCACAACGCTCCCAAGCCCGGGAGAAAAGCGCTTCGGGGTGGTGCTCTCTCCCGGCCCTTGCCCCTGAGCCTGGGGGCCAGGCAGGGGGTCCACACTCCCAGGCCAAGGCAGAACCACATGCACACGTCTGTTCCTGCCCCCTGCACCGGCAGAGAGCTCGGGGGAGCCAGAGTCTGTCAGGCAGCTGCTGGGCTGGCCGCCTGTGTGGGAAGGGGCAGAGCCGACCTAGGGGCACACTGGGCCTCTTGCTCTCCCTGCTGCCCTGAGGCTGCTGGGCCAAAGAGGTCTTGGGCATCCAGCCCCTTGCTGGTCCCTTCCCTCTGACGAGGCCCTCTGAGCTCCAGCCCCTTGCAGTGTGGAGACAGCCCCTGCCAGCAACCTCCTCTCCAAGGAGGCCTCAAGCGAGGCCTAGGCCCAGGGGAAAGGCACCAGCGGGGATGAGCCTGGGGAGGCGCCCGGGCATGTCTGGACCCAGTCCCCGCAGCCTGCCCCTTGCTGGGGCAGTACCCCCGGAGGCCAGGAAGGTCTGGGCAAGGCTGGCCAGGGGCAGGGGCCCTGCTGGGTCCTGCCCCTGGCCTGTGGGGCCTCTGAGCACAACCGGCCCTCTCCCGCTGGAAGCCCTCCCCGGCTGCCTCCAAAGGCCGCTTTGCAAGCACTCTCGCCGGCTGTTCCCGCCAGCCGCGCACAACGCTCCCAAGCCCGGGAGAAAAGCGCTACGGGGTGGTGCTCTCTCCCGGCCCTTGCCCCTGAGCCTGGGGGCCAGGCAGGGGGTCCACACTCCCAGGCCAAGGCAGAACCACATGCACACGTCTGTTCCTGCCCCCTGCACCGGCAGAGAGCTCGGGGGAGCCAGAGTCTGTCAGGCAGCTGCTGGGCTGGCCGCCTGTGTGGGAAGGGGCAGAGCCGACCTAGGGGCACACTGGGCCTCTTGCTCTCCCTGCTGCCCTGAGGCTGCTGGGCCAAAGAGGTCTTGGGCATCCAGCCCCTTGCTGGTCCCTTCCCTCTGACGAGGCCCTCTGAGCTCCAGCCCCTTGCAGTGTGGAGACAGCCCCTGCCAGCAACCTCCTCTCCAAGGAGGCCTCAAGCGAGGCCTAGGCCCAGGGGAAAGGCACCAGCGGGGATGAGCCTGGGGAGGCGCCCGGGCATGTCTGGACCCAGTCCCCGCAGCCTGCCCCTTGCTGGGGCAGTACCCCCGGAGGCCAGGAAGGTCTGGGCAAGGCTGGCCAGGGGCAGGGGCCCTGCTGGGTCCTGCCCCTGGCCTGTGGGGCCTCTGAGCACAACCGGCCCTCTGCCGCTGGAAGACCTCCCCGGCTGCCTCCAAAGGCCGCTTTGCAAGCACTCTCGCCGGCTGTTCCCGCCAGCCGCGCACAACGCTCCCAAGCCCGGGAGAAAAGCGCTTCGGGGTGGTGCTCTCTCCCGGCCCTTGCCCCTGAGCCTGGGGGCCAGGCAGGGGGTCCACACTCCCAGGCCAAGGCAGAACCACATGCACACGTCTGTTCCTGCCCCCTGCACCGGCAGAGAGCTCGGGGGAGCCAGAGTCTGTCAGGCAGCTGCTGGGCTGGCCGCCTGTGTGGGAAGGGGCAGAGCCGACCTAGGGGCACACTGGGCCTCTTGCTCTCCCTGCTGCCCTGAGGCTGCTGGGCCAAAGAGGTCTTGGGCATCCAGCCCCTTGCTGGTCCCTTCCCTCTGACGAGGCCCTCTGAGCTCCAGCCCCTTGCAGTGTGGAGACAGCCCCTGCCAGCAACCTCCTCTCCAAGGAGGCCTCAAGCGAGGCCTAGGCCCAGGGGAAAGGCACCAGCGGGGATGAGCCTGGGGAGGCGCCCGGGCATGTCTGGACCCAGTCCCCGCAGCCTGCCCCTTGCTGGGGCAGTACCCCCGGAGGCCAGGAAGGTCTGGGCAAGGCTGGCCAGGGGCAGGGGCCCTGCTGGGTCCTGCCCTTGGCCTTTGGGGCCTCTGAGCACAACCGGCCCTCTCCCGCTGGAAGACCTCCCCGGCTGCCTCCAAAGGCCGCTTTGCAAGCACTCTCGCCGGCTGTTCCCGCCAGCCGCGCACAATGCTCCCAAGCCCGGGAGAAAAGCGCTTCGGGGTGGTGCTCTCTCCCGGCCCTTGCCCCTGAGCCTGGGGGCCAGGCAGGGGGTCCACACTCCCAGGCCAAGGCAGAACCACATGCACACGTCTGTTCCTGCCCCCTGCACTGGCAGAGAGCTCGGGGGAGCCAGAGTCTGTCAGGCAGCTGCTGGGCTGGCCGCCTGTGTGGGAAGGGGCAGAGCCGACCTAGGGGCACACTGGGCCTCTTGCTCTCCCTGCTGCCCTGAGGCTGCTGGGCCAAAGAGGTCTTGGGCATCCAGCCCCTTGCAGTGTGGAGACAGCCCCTGCCAGCAACCTCCTCTCCAAGGAGGCCTCAAGAGATGCCTAGGCCCAGGGGAAAGGCACTAGCGAGGATGAGCCTGGGGAGGCGCCCGGGCATGTCTGGACCCAGTCCCCGCAGCCTGCCCCTTGCTGGGGCAGTACCCCCGGAGGCCAGGAAGGTCTGGGCAAGGCTGGCCAGGGGCAGGGGCCCTGCTGGGTCCTGCCCCTGGCCTGTGGGGCCGCTGAGCACTACCGGCCCTCTGCCGCTGGAAGACCTCCCCGGCTGCCTCCAAAGGCCGCTTTGCAAGCACTCTCGCTGGCTGTTCCCGCCAGCCGCGCACAACGCTCCCAAGCCCGGGAGAAAAGCGCTTCGGGGTGGTGCTCTCTCCCGGCCCTTGCCCCTGAGCCTGGGGGCCAGGCAGGGGGTCCACACTCCCAGGCCAAGGCAGAACCACATGCACACGTCTGTTCCTGCCCCCTGCACCGGCAGAGAGCTCGGGGGAGCCAGAGTCTGTCAGGCAGCTGCTGGGCTGGCCGCCTGTGTGGGAAGGGGCAGAGCCGACCTAGGGGCACACTGGGCCTCTTGCTCTCCCTGCTGCCCTGAGGCTGCTGGGCCAAAGAGGTCTTGGGCATCCAGCCCCTTGCTGGTCCCTTCCCTCTGACGAGGCCCTCTGAGCTCCAGCCCCTTGCAGTGTGGAGACAGCCCCTGCCAGCAACCTCCTCTCCAAGGAGGCCTCAAGCGAGGCCTAGGCCCAGGGGAAAGGCACCAGCGGGGATGAGCCTGGGGAGGCGCCCGGGCATGTCTGGACCCAGTCCCCGCAGCCTGCCCCTTGCTGGGGCAGTACCCCCGGAGGCCAGGAAGGTCTGGGCAAGGCTGGCCAGGGGCAGGGGCCCTGCTGGGTCCTGCCCTTGGCCTTTGGGGCCTCTGAGCACAACCGGCCCTCTCCCGCTGGAAGACCTGCCCGGCTGCCTCCAAAGGCCGCTTTGCAAGCACTCTCGCCGGCTGTTCCCGCCAGCCGCGCACAATGCTCCCAAGCCCGGGAGAAAAGCGCTTCGGGGTGGTGCTCTCTCCCGGCCCTTGCCCCTGAGCCTGGGGGCCAGGCAGGGGGTCCACACTCCCAGGCCAAGGCAGAACCACATGCACACGTCTGTTCCTGCCCCCTGCACCGGCAGGGAGCTCGGGGGAGCCAGAGTCTGTCAGGCAGCTGCTGGGCTGGCCGCCTGTGTGGGAAGGGGCAGAGCCGACCTAGGGGCACACTGGGCCTCTTGCTCTCCCTGCTGCCCTGAGGCTGCTGGGCCAAAGAGGTCTTGGGCATCCAGCCCCTTGCAGTGTGGAGACAGCCCCTGACAGCAACCTCCTCTCCAAGGAGGCCTCAAGAGAGGCCTAGGCCCAGGGGAAAGGCACCAGCGGGGATGAGACTGGGGAGGCGCCCGGGCATGTCTGGACCCAGTCCCTGCAGCCTGCCCCTTGCTGGGGCAGTACCCCCGGAGGCCAGGAAGGTCTGGGCAAGGCTGGCCAGGGGCAGGGGCCCTGCTGGGTCCTGCCCCTGGCCTGTGGGGCCTCTGAGCACAACCGGCCCTCTGCCGCTGGAAGACCTCCCCGGCTGCCTCCAAAGGCCGCTTTGCAAGCACTCTCGCCGGCTGTTCCCGCCAGCCGCGCACAACGCTCCCAAGCCCGGGAGAAAAGCACTTCGGGGTGGTGCTCTCTCCCGGCCCTTGCCCCTGAGCCTGGGGGCCAGGCAGGGGGTCCACACTCCCAGGCCAAGGCAGAACCACATGCACACGTCTGTTCCTGCCCCCTGCACCGGCAGAGAGCTCGGGGGAGCCAGAGTCTGTCAGGCAGCTGCTGGGCTGGCCGCCTGTGTGGGAAGGGGCAGAGCCGACCTAGGGGCACACTGGGCCTCTTGCTCTCCCTGCTGCCCTGAGGCTGCTGGGCCAAAGAGGTCTTGGGCATCCAGCCCCTTGCTGGTCCCTTCCCTCTGATGAGGCCCTCTGAGCTCCAGCCCCTTGCAGTG
The DNA here is from genome assembly GCF_910594005.1 of Cervus elaphus. NCBI lineage: Eukaryota > Metazoa > Chordata > Mammalia > Artiodactyla > Cervidae > Cervus > Cervus elaphus. The sequence continues at coordinate 804,435 of NW_025316701.1, read as the reverse complement.
TGGAGACAGCCCCTGCCAGCAACCTCCTCTCCAAGGAGGCCTCAAGAGAGGCCTAGGCCCAGGGGAAAGGCACCAGCGGGGATGAGACTGGGGAGGCGCCCGGGCATGTCTGGACCCAGTCCCTGCAGCCTGCCCCTTGCTGGGGCAGTACCCCCGGAGGCCAGGAAGGTCTGGGCAAGGCTGGCCAGGGGCAGGGGCCCTGCTGGGTCCTGCCCCTGGCCTGTGGGGCCTCTGAGCACAACCGGCCCTCTCCCGCTGGAAGACCTCCCCGGCTGCCTCCAAAGGCCGCTTTGCAAGCACTCTCGCCGGCTGTTCCCGCCAGCCGCGCACAACGCTCCCAAGCCCGGGAGAAAAGCACTTCGGGGTGGTGCTCTCTCCCGGCCCTTGCCCCTGAGCCTGGGGGCCAGGCAGGGGGTCCACACTCCCAAGCCAAGGCAGAACCACATGCACACGTCTGTTCCTGCCCCCTGCACCGGCAGAGAGCTCGGGGGAGCCAGAGTCTGTCAGGCAGCTGCTGGGCTGGCCGCCTGTATGGGAAGGGGCAGAGCCGACCTAGGGGCACACTGGGCCTCTTGCTCTCCCTGCTGCCCTGAGGCTGCTGGGCCAAAGAGGTCTTGGGCATCCAGCCCCTTGCTGGTCCCTTCCCTCTGACGAGGCCCTCTGAGCTCCAGCCCCTTGCAGTGTGGAGACAGCCCCTGCCAGCAACCTCCTCTCCAAGGAGGCCTCAAGAGAGGCCTAGGCCCAGGGGAAAGGCACCAGCGGGGATGAGCCTGGGGAGGCGCCCGGGCATGTCTGGACCCAGTCCCCGCAGCCTGCCCCTTGCTGGGGCAGTACCCCCGGAGGCCAGGAAGGTCTGGGCAAGGCTGGCCAGGGGCAGGGGCCCTGCTGGGTCCTGCCCCTGGCCTGTGGGGCCTCTGAGCACTACCGGCCCTCTGCCGCTGGAAGACCTCCCCGGCTGCCTCCAAAGGCCGCTTTGCAAGCACTCTCGCCGGCTGTTCCCGCCAGCCGCGCACAACGCTCCCAAGCCCGGGAGAAAAGCGCTTCGGGGTGGTGCTCTCTCCCGGCCCTTGCCCCTGAGCCTGGGGGCCAGGCAGGGGGTCCACACTCCCAGGCCAAGGCAGAACCACATGCACACGTCTGTTCCTGCCCCCTGCACTGGCAGAGAGCTCGGGGGAGCCAGAGTCTGTCAGGCAGCTGCTGGGCTGGCCGCCTGTGTGGGAAGGGGCAGAGCCGACCTAGGGGCACACTGGGCCTCTTGCTCTCCCTGCTGCCCTGAGGCTGCTGGGCCAAAGAGGTCTTGGGCATCCAGCCCCTGCCAGCAACCTCCTCTCCAAGGAGGCCTCAACCGAGGCCTAGGCCCAGGGGAAAGGCACCAGCGGGGATGAGCCTGGGGAGGCGCCCGGGCATGTCCGGACCCAGTCCCCGCAGCCTGCCCCTTGCTGGGGCAGTACCCCCGGAGGCCAGGAAGGTCTGGGCAAGGCTGGCCAGGGGCAGGGGCCCTGCTGGGTCCTGCCCCTGGCCTGTGGGGCCTCTGAGCACTACCGGCCCTCTGCCGCTGGAAGACCTCCCCGGCTGCCTCCAAAGGCCGCTTTGCAAGCACTCTCGCCGGCTGTTCCCGCCAGCCGCGCACAACGCTCCCAAGCCCGGGAGAAAAGCGCTTCGGGGTGGTGCTCTCTCCCGGCCCTTGCCCCTGAGCCTGGGGGCCAGGCAGGGGGTCCACACTCCCAGGCCAAGGCAGAACCACATGCACACGTCTGTTCCTGCCCCCTGCACCGGCAGAGAGCTCGGGGGAGCCAGAGTCTGTCAGGCAGCTGCTGGGCTGGCCGCCTGTGTGGGAAGGGGCAGAGCCGACCTAGGGGCACACTGGGCCTCTTGCTCTCCCTGCTGCCCTGAGGCTGCTGGGCCAAAGAGGTCTTGGGCATCCAGCCCCTTGCTGGTCCCTTCCCTCTGACGAGGCCCTCTGAGCTCCAGCCCCTTGCAGTGTGGAGACAGCCCCTGCCAGCAACCTCCTCTCCAAGGAGGCCTCAAGCGAGGCCTAGGCCCAGGGGAAAGGCACCAGCGGGGATGAGCCTGGGGAGGCGCCCGGGCATGTCTGGACCCAGTCCCCGCAGCCTGCCCCTTGCTGGGGCAGTACCCCCGGAGGCCAGGAAGGTCTGGGCAAGGCTGGCCAGGGGCAGGGGCCCTGCTGGGTCCTGCCCCTGGCCTGTGGGGCCTCTGAGCACAACCGGCCCTCTCCCGCTGGAAGACCTCCCGGGCTGCCTCCAAAGGCCGCTTTGCAAGCACTCTCGCCGGCTGTTCCCGCCAGCCGCGCACAACGCTCCCAAGCCCGGGAGAAAAGCGCTACGGGGTGGTGCTCTCTCCCGGCCCTTGCCCCTGAGCCTGGGGGCCAGGCAGGGGGTCCACACTCCCAGGCCAAGGCAGAACCACATGCACACGTCTGTTCCTGCCCCCTGCACCGGCAGAGAGCTCGGGGGAGCCAGAGTCTGTCAGGCAGCTGCTGGGCTGGCCGCCTGTGTGGGAAGGGGCAGAGCCGACCTAGGGGCACACTGGGCCTCTTGCTCTCCCTGCTGCCCTGAGGCTGCTGGGCCAAAGAGGTCTTGGGCATCCAGCCCCTTGCTGGTCCCTTCCCTCTGACGAGGCCCTCTGAGCTCCAGCCCCTTGCAGTGTGGAGACAGCCCCTGCCAGCAACCTCCTCTCCAAGGAGGCCTCAAGCGAGGCCTAGGCCCAGGGGAAAGGCACCAGCGGGGATGAGCCTGGGGAGGCGCCCGGGCATGTCTGGACCCAGTCCCCGCAGCCTGCCCCTTGCTGGGGCAGTACCCCCGGAGGCCAGGAAGGTCTGGGCAAGGCTGGCCAGGGGCAGGGGCCCTGCTGGGTCCTGCCCCTGGCCTGTGGGGCCTCTGAGCACAACCGGCCCTCTGCCGCTGGAAGACCTCCCCGGCTGCCTCCAAAGGCCGCTTTGCAAGCACTCTCGCCGGCTGTTCCCGCCAGCCGCGCACAACGCTCCCAAGCCCGGGAGAAAAGCGCTTCGGGGTGGTGCTCTCTCCCGGCCCTTGCCCCTGAGCCTGGGGGCCAGGCAGGGGGTCCACACTCCCAGGCCAAGGCAGAACCACATGCACACGTCTGTTCCTGCCCCCTGCACCGGCAGAGAGCTCGGGGGAGCCAGAGTCTGTCAGGCAGCTGCTGGGCTGGCCGCCTGTGTGGGAAGGGGCAGAGCCGACCTAGGGGCACACTGGGCCTCTTGCTCTCCCTGCTGCCCTGAGGCTGCTGGGCCAAAGAGGTCTTGGGCATCCAGCCCCTTGCTGGTCCCTTCCCTCTGACGAGGCCCTCTGAGCTCCAGCCCCTTGCAGTGTGGAGACAGCCCCTGCCAGCAACCTCCTCTCCAAGGAGGCCTCAAGCGAGGCCTAGGCCCAGGGGAAAGGCACCAGCGGGGATGAGCCTGGGGAGGCGCCCGGGCATGTCTGGACCCAGTCCCCGCAGCCTGCCCCTTGCTGGGGCAGTACCCCCGGAGGCCAGGAAGGTCTGGGCAAGGCTGGCCAGGGGCAGGGGCCCTGCTGGGTCCTGCCCTTGGCCTTTGGGGCCTCTGAGCACAACCGGCCCTCTCCCGCTGGAAGACCTCCCCGGCTGCCTCCAAAGGCCGCTTTGCAAGCACTCTCGCCGGCTGTTCCCGCCAGTCGCGCACAATGCTCCCAAGCCCGGGAGAAAAGCGCTTCGGGGTGGTGCTCTCTCCCGGCCCTTGCCCCTGAGCCTGGGGGCCAGGCAGGGGGTCCACACTCCCAGGCCAAGGCAGAACCACATGCACACGTCTGTTCCTGCCCCCTGCACTGGCAGAGAGCTCGGGGGAGCCAGAGTCTGTCAGGCAGCTGCTGGGCTGGCCGCCTGTGTGGGAAGGGGCAGAGCCGACCTAGGGGCACACTGGGCCTCTTGCTCTCCCTGCTGCCCTGAGGCTGCTGGGCCAAAGAGGTCTTGGGCATCCAGCCCCTTGCAGTGTGGAGACAGCCCCTGCCAGCAACCTCCTCTCCAAGGAGGCCTCAAGAGAGGCCTAGGCCCAGGGGAAAGGCACCAGCGGGGATGAGCCTGGGGAGGCGCCCGGGCATGTCTGGACCCAGTCCCCGCAGCCTGCCCCTTGCTGGGGCAGTACCCCCGGAGGCCAGGAAGGTCTGGGCAAGGCTGGCCAGGGGCAGGGGCCCTGCTGGGTCCTGCCCCTGGCCTGTGGGGCCTCTGAGCACTACCGGCCCTCTGCCGCTGGAAGACCTCCCCGGCTGCCTCCAAAGGCCGCTTTGCAAGCACTCTCGCCGGCTGTTCCCGCCAGCCGCGCACAACGCTCCCAAGCCCGGGAGAAAAGCGCTTCGGGGTGGTGCTCTCTCCCGGCCCTTGCCCCTGAGCCTGGGGGCCAGGCAGGGGGTCCACACTCCCAGGCCAAGGCAGAACCACATGCACACCTCTGTTCCTGCCCCCTGCACTGGCAGAGAGCTCGGGGGAGCCAGAGTCTGTCAGGCAGCTGCTGGGCTGGCCGCCTTTGTGGGAAGGGGCAGAGCCGACCTAGGGGCACACTGGGCCTCTTGCTCTCCCTGCAGCCCTGAGGCTGCTGGGCCAAAGAGGTCTTGGGCATCCAGCCCCTTGCTGGTCCCTTCCCTCTGACGAGGCCCTCTGAGCTCCAGCCCCTTGCAGTGTGGAGACAGCCCCTGCCAGCAACCTCCTCTCCAAGGAGGCCTCAAGCGAGGCCTAGGCCCAGGGGGAAGGCATCAGCGGGGATGAGACTGGGGAGGCGCCCGGGCATGTCTGGACCCAGTCCCCGCAGCCTGCCCCTTGCTGGGGCAGTACCCCCGGAGGCCAGGAAGGTCTGGGCAAGGCTGGCCAGGGGCAGGGGCCCTGCTGGGTCCTGCCCCTGGCCTGTGGGGCCTCTGAGCACAACCGGCCCTCTCCCGCTGGAAGACCTCCCCGGCTGCCTCCAAAGGCCGCTTTGCAAGCACTCTCGCCGGCTGTTCCCGCCAGCCGCGCACAACGCTCCCAAGCCCGGGAGAAAAGCGCTTCGGGGTGGTGCTCTCTCCCGGCCCTTGCCTCTGAGCCTGGGGGCCAGGCAGGGGCTCCACACTCCCAGGCCAAGGCAGAACCACATGCACACGTCTGTTCCTGCCCCCTGCACCGGCAGAGAGCTCGGGGGAGCCAGAGTCTGTCAGGCAGCTGCTGGGCTGGCCGCCTGTGTGGGAAGGGGCAGAGCCGACCTAGGGGCACACTGGGCCTCTTGCTCTCCCTGCTGCCCTGAGGCTGCTGGGCCAAAGAGGTCTTGGGCATCCAGCCCCTTGCTGGTCCCTTCCCTCTGACGAGGCCCTCTGAGCTCCAGCCCCTTGCAGTGTGGAGACAGCCCCTGCCAGCAACCTCCTCTCCAAGGAGGCCTCAAGCGAGGCCTAGGCCCAGGGGAAAGGCACCAGCGGGGATGAGCCTGGGGAGGCGCCCGGGCATGTCTGGATCCAGTCCCCGCAGCCTGCCCCTTGCTGGGGCAGTACCCCCAGAAGCCAGGAAGGTCTGGGCAAGGCTGGCCAGGGGCAGGGGCCCTGCTGGGTCCTGCCCCTGGCCTGTGGGGCCTCTGAGCACAACCGGCCCTCTCCCGCTGGAAGACCTCCCCGGCTGCCTCCAAAGGCCGCTTTGCAAGCACTCTCGCCGGCTGTTCCCGCCAGCCGCGCACAACGCTCCCAAGCCCGGGAGAAAAGCGCTTCGGGGTGGTGCTCTCTCCCGGCCCTTGCCCCTGAGCCTGGGGGCCAGGCAGGGGGTCCACACTCCCAGGCCAAGGCAGAACCACATGCACACGTCTGTTCCTGCCCCCTGCACCGGCAGAGAGCTCGGGGGAGCCAGAGTCTGTCAGGCAGCTGCTGGGCTGGCCGCCTGTGTGGGAAGGGGCAGAGCCGACCTAGGGGCACACTGGGCCTCTTGCTCTCCCTGCTGCCCTGAGGCTGCTGGGCCAAAGAGGTCTTGGGCATCCAGCCCCTTGCTGTCCCTTCCCTCTGACGAGGCCCTCTGAGCTCCAGCCCCTTGCAGTGTGGAGACAGCCCCTGCCAGCAACCTCCTCTCCAAGGAGGCCTCAAGCGAGGCCTAGGCCCAGGGGAAAGGCACCAGCGGGGATGAGCCTGGGGAGGCGCCCGGGCATGTCTGGACCCAGTCCCCGCAGCCTGCCCCTTGCTGGGGCAGTACCCCCGGAGGCCAGGAAGGTCTGGGCAAGGCTGGCCAGGGGCAGGGGCCCTGCTGGGTCCTGCCCCTGGCCTGTGGGGCCTCTGAGCACAACCGGCCCTCTCCCGCTGGAAGACCTCCCCGGCTGCCTCCAAAGGCCGCTTTGCAAGCACTCTCGCCGGCTGTTCCCGCCAGCCGCGCACAACGCTCCCAAGCCCGGGAGAAAAGCGCTTCGGGGTGGTGCTCTCTCCCGGCCCTTGCCCCTGAGCCTGGGGGGCAGGCAGGGGGTCCACACTCCCAGGCCAAGGCAGAACCACATGCACACGTCTGTTCCTGCCCCCTGCACCGGCAGAGAGCTCGGGGGAGCCAGAGTCTGTCAGGCAGCTGCTGGGCTGGCCGCCTGTGTGGGAAGGGGCAGAGCCGACCTAGGGGCACACTGGGCCTCTTGCTCTCCCTGCTGCCCTGAGGCTGCTGGGCCAAAGAGGTCTTGGGCATCCAGCCCCTTGCTGGTCCCTTCCCTCTGACGAGGCCCTCTGAGCTCCAGCCCCTTGCAGTGTGGAGACAGCCCCTGCCAGCAACCTCCTCTCCAAGGAGGCCTCAAGAGAGGCCTAGGCCCAGGGGAAAGGCACCAGCGGGGATGAGCCTTGGGAGGCGCCCGGGCATGTCTGGACCCAGTCCCCGCAGCCTGCCCCTTGCTGGGGCAGTACCCCCGGAGGCCAGGAAGGTCTGGGCAAGGCTGGCCAGGGGCAGGGGCCCTGCTGGGTCCTGCCCCTGGCCTGTGGGGCCTCTGAGCACAACCGGCCCTCTCCCGCTGGAAGACCTCCCCGGCTGCCTCCAAAGGCCGCTTTGCAAGCACTCTCGCCGGCTGTTCCCGCCAGCCGCGCACAACGCCCCAAGCCCGGGAGAAAAGCGCTTCGGGGTGGTGCTCTCTCCCGGCCCTTGCCCCTGAGCCTGGGGGCCAGGCAGGGGGTCCACACTCCCAGGCCAAGGCAGAACCACATGCACACGTCTGTTCCTGCCCCCTGCACCGGCAGAGAGCTCGGGGGAGCCAGAGTCTGTCAGGCAGCTGCTGGGCTGGCCGCCTGTGTGGGAAGGGGCAGAGCCGACCTAGGGGCACACTGGGCCTCTTGCTCTCCCTGCTGCCCTGAGGCTGCTGGGCCAAAGAGGTCTTGGGCATCCAGCCCCTTGCTGGTCCCTTCCCTCTGACGAGGCCCTCTGAGCTCCAGCCCCTTGCAGTGTGGAGACAGCCCCTGCCAGCAACCTCCTCTCCAAGGAGGCCTCAAGCGAGGCCTAGGCCCAGGGGAAAGGCACCAGCGGGGATGAGCCTGGGGAGGCGCCCGGGCATGTCTGGACCCAGTCCCCGCAGCCTGCCCCTTGCTGGGGCAGTACCCCCGGAGGCCAGGAAGGTCTGGGCAAGGCTGGCCAGGGGCAGGGGCCCTGCTGGGTCCTGCCCCTGGCCTGTGGGGCCTCTGAGCACAACCGGCCCTCTCCCGCTGGAAGACCTCCCCGGCTGCCTCCAAAGGCCGCTTTTCAAGCACTCTCGCCGGCTGTTCCCGCCAGCCGCGCACAACGCTCCCAAGCCCGGGAGAAAAGCGCTTCGGGGTGGTGCTCTCTCCCGGCCCTTGCCCCTGAGCCTGGGGGCCAGGCAGGGGGTCCACACTCCCAGGCCAAGGCAGAACCACATGCACACGTCTGTTCCTGCCCCCTGCACCGGCAGAGAGCTCGGGGGAGCCAGAGTCTGTCAGGCAGCTGCTGGGCTGGCCGCCTGTGTGGGAAGGGGCAGAGCCGACCTAGGGGCACACTGGGCCTCTTGCTCTCCCTGCTGCCCTGAGGCTGCTGGGCCAAAGAGGTCTTGGGCATCCAGCCCCTTGCTGGTCCCTTCCCTCTGACGAGGCCCTCTGAGCTCCAGCCCCTTGCAGTGTGGAGACAGCCCCTGCCAGCAACCTCCTCTCCAAGGAGGCCTCAAGCGAGGCCTAGGCCCAGGGGAAAGGCACCAGCGGGGATGAGCCTGGGGAGGCGCCCGGGCATGTCTGGACCCAGTCCCCGCAGCCTGCCCCTTGCTGGGGCAGTACCCCCGGAGGCCAGGAAGGTCTGGGCAAGGCTGGCCAGGGGCAGGGGCCCTGCTGGGTCCTGCCCCTGGCCTGTGGGGCCTCTGAGCACAACCGGCCCTCTCCCGCTGGAAGACCTCCCCGGCTGCCTCCAAAGGCCGCTTTGCAAGCACTCTCGCCGGCTGTTCCCGCCAGCCGCGCACAACGCTCCCAAGCCCGGGAGAAAAGCGCTTCGGGGTGGTGCTCTCTCCCGGCCCTTGCCCCTGAGCCTGGGGGCCAGGCAGGGGGTCCACACTCCCAGGCCAAGGCAGAACCACATGCACACGTCTGTTCCTGCCCCCTGCACCGGCAGAGAGCTCGGGGGAGCCAGAGTCTGTCAGGCAGCTGCTGGGCTGGCCGCCTGTGTGGGAAGGGGCAGAGCCGACCTAGGGGCACACTGGGCCTCTTGCTCTCCCTGCTGCCCTGAGGCTGCTGGGCCAAAGAGGTCTTGGGCATCCAGCCCCTTGCTGGTCCCTTCCCTCTGACGAGGCCCTCTGAGCTCCAGCCCCTTGCAGTGTGGAGACAGCCCCTGCCAGCAACCTCCTCTCCAAGGAGGCCTCAAGCGAGGCCTAGGCCCAGGGGAAAGGCACCAGCGGGGATGAGCCTGGGGAGGCGCCCGGGCATGTCTGGATCCAGTCCCCGCAGCCTGCCCCTTGCTGGGGCAGTACCCCCAGAAGCCAGGAAGGTCTGGGCAAGGCTGGCCAGGGGCAGGGGCCCTGCTGGGTCCTGCCCCTGGCCTGTGGGGCTTCTGAGCACAACCGGCCCTCTCCCGCTGGAAGACCTCCCCGGCTGCCTCCAAAGGCCGCTTTGCAAGCACTCTCGCCAGCTGTTCCCGCCAGCCGCGCACAACGCTCCCAAGCCCGGGAGAAAAGCGCTTCGGGGTGGTGCTCTCTCCCGGCCCTTGCCCCTGAGCCTGGGGGCCAGGCAGGGGCTCCACACTCCCAGGCCAAGGCAGAACCACATGCACACGTCTGTTCCTGCCCCCTGCACCGGCAGAGAGCTCGGGGGAGCCAGAGTCTGTCAGGCAGCTGCTGGGCTGGCCGCCTGTGTGGGAAGGGGCAGAGCCGACCTAGGGGCACACTGGGCCTCTTGCTCTCCCTGCTGCCCTGAGGCTGCTGGGCCAAAGAGGTCTTGGGCATCCAGCCCCTTGCTGGTCCCTTCCCTCTGACGAGGCCCTCTGAGCTCCAGCCCCTTGCAGTGTGGAGACAGCCCCTGCCAGCAACCTCCTCTCCAAGGAGGCCTCAACCGAGGCCTAGGCCCAGGGGAAAGGCACCAGCGGGGATGAGCCTGGGGAGGCGCCCGGGCATGTCTGGACCCAGTCCCCGCAGCCTGCCCCTTGCTGGGGCAGTACCCCCGGAGGCCAGGAAGGTCTGGGCAAGGCTGGCCAGGGGCAGGGGCCCTGCTGGGTCCTGCCCCTGGCCTGTGGGGCCTCTGAGCACAACCGGCCCTCTCCCGCTGGAAGACCTCCCCGGCTGCCTCCAAAGGCCGCTTTGCAAGCACTCTCGCCGGCTGTTCCCGCCAGCCGCGCACAACGCTCCCAAGCCCGGGAGAAAAGCGCTTCGGGGTGGTGCTTTCTCCCGGCCCTTGCCCCTGAGCCTGGGGGGCAGGCAGGGGGTCCACACTCCCAGGCCAAGGCAGAACCACATGCACACGTCTGTTCCTGCCCCCTGCACCGGCAGAGAGCTCGGGGGAGCCAGAGTCTGTCAGGCAGCTGCTGGGCTGGCCGCCTGTGTGGGAAGGGGCAGAGCCGACCTAGGGGCACACTGGGCCTCTTGCTCTCCCTGCTGCCCTGAGGCTGCTGGGCCAAAGAGGTCTTGGGCATCCAGCCCCTTGCTGGTCCCTTCCCTCTGACGAGGCCCTCTGAGCTCCAGCCCCTTGCAGTGTGGAGACAGCCCCTGCCAGCAACCTCCTCTCCAAGGAGGCCTCAAGCGAGGCCTAGGCCCAGGGGAAAGGCACCAGCGGGGATGAGACTGGGGAGGCGCCCGGGCATGTCTGGACCCAGTCCCCGCAGCCTGCCCCTTGCTGGGGCAGTACCCCCGGAGGCCAGGAAGGTCTGGGCAAGGCTGGCCAGGGGCAGGGGCCCTGCTGGGTCCTGCCCCTGGCCTGTGGGGCCTCTGAGCACAACCGGCCCTCTCCCGCTGGAAGACCTCCCCGGCTGCCTCCAAAGGCCGCTTTGCAAGCACTCTCGCCGGCTGTTCCCGCCAGCCGCGCACAACGCTCCCAAGCCCGGGAGAAAAGCGCTTCGGGGTGGTGCTCTCTCCCGGCCCTTGCCCCTGAGCCTGGGGGCCAGGCAGGGGGTCCACACTCCCAGGCCAAGGCAGAACCTCATGCACACGTCTGTTCCTGCCCCCTGCACCGGCAGAGAGCTCGGGGGAGCCAGAGTCTGTCAGGCAGCTGCTGGGCTGGCCGCCTGTGTGGGAAGGGGCAGAGCCGACCTAGGGGCACACTGGGCCTCTTGCTCTCCCTGCTGCCCTGAGGCTGCTGGGCCAAAGAGGTCTTGGGCATCCAGCCCCTTGCTGGTCCCTTCCCTCTGACGAGGCCCTCTGAGCTCCAGCCCCTTGCAGTGTGGAGACAGCCCCTGCCAGCAACCTCCTCTCCAAGGAGGCCTCAAGAGAGGCCTAGGCCCAGGGGAAAGGCACCAGCGGGGATGAGCCTGGGGAGGCGCCCGGGCATGTCTGGACCCAGTCCCCGCAGCCTGCCCCTTGCTGGGGCAGTACCCCCGGAGGCCAGGAAGGTCTGGGCAAGGCTGGCCAGGGGCAGGGGCCCTGCTGGGTCCTGCCCCTGGCCTGTGGGGCCTCTGAGCACTACCGGCCCTCTGCCGCTGGAAGACCTCCCCGGCTGCCTCCAAAGGCCGCTTTGCAAGCACTCTCGCCGGCTGTTCCCGCCAGCCGCGCACAACGCTCCCAAGCCCGGGAGAAAAGCGCTTCGGGGTGGTGCTCTCTCCCGGCCCTTGCCCCTGAGCCTGGGGGCCAGGCAGGGGGTCCACACTCCCAGGCCAAGGCAGAACCACATGCACACGTCTGTTCCTGCCCCCTGCACCGGCAGAGAGCTCGGGGGAGCCAGAGTCTGTCAGGCAGCTGCTGGGCTGGCCGCCTGTGTGGGAAGGGGCAGAGCCGACCTAGGGGCACACTGGGCCTCTTGCTCTCCCTGCTGCCCTGAGGCTGCTGGGCCAAAGAGGTCTTGGGCATCCAGCCCCTTGCTGGTCCCTTCCCTCTGACGAGGCCCTCTGAGCTCCAGCCCCTTGCAGTGTGGAGACAGCCCCTGCCAGCAACCTCCTCTCCAAGGAGGCCTCAAGCGAGGCCTAGGCCCAGGGGAAAGGCACCAGCGGGGATGAGCCTGGGGAGGCGCCCGGGCATGTCTGGACCCAGTCCCCGCAGCCTGCCCCTTGCTGGGGCAGTACCCCCGGAGGCCAGGAAGGTCTGGGCAAGGCTGGCCAGGGGCAGGGGCCCTGCTGGGTCCTGCCCCTGGCCTGTGGGGCCTCTGAGCACAACCGGCCCTCTCCCGCTGGAAGACCTCCCCGGCTGCCTCCAAAGGCCGCTTTGCAAGCACTCTCGCCGGCTGTTCCCGCCAGCCGCGCACAACGCTACCAAGCCCGGGAGAAAAGCGCTTCGGGGTGGTGCTCTCTCCCGGCCCTTGCCCCTGAGCCTGGGGGGCAGGCAGGGGATCCACACTCCCAGGCCAAGGCAGAACCACATGCACACGTCTGTTCCTGCCCCCTGCACCGGCAGAGAGCTCGGGGGAGCCAGAGTCTGTCAGGCAGCTGCTGGGCTGGCCGCCTGTGTGGGAAGGGGCAGAGCCGACCTAGGGGCACACTGGGCCTCTTGCTCTCCCTGCTGCCCTGAGGCTGCTGGGCCAAAGAGGTCTTGGGCATCCAGCCCCTTGCTGGTCCCTTCCCTCTGACGAGGCCCTCTGAGCTCCAGCCCCTTGCAGTGTGGAGACAGCCCCTGCCAGCAACCTCCTCTCCAAGGAGGCCTCAAGCGAGGCCTAGGCCCAGGGGAAAGGCACCAGCGGGGATGAGCCTGGGGAGGCGCCCGGGCATGTCTGGACCCAGTCCCCGCAGCCTGCCCCTTGCTGGGGCAGTACCCCCGGAGGCCAGGAAGGTCTGGGCAAGGCTGGCCAGGGGCAGGGGCCCTGCTGGGTCCTGCCCCTGGCCTGTGGGGCCTCTGAGCACAACCGGCCCTCTCCTGCTGGAAGACCTCCCCGGCTGCCTCCAAAGGCCGCTTTGCAAGCACTCTCGCCGGCTGTTCCCGCCAGCCGCGCACAACGCTACCAAGCCCGGGAGAAAAGCGCTTCGGGGTGGTGCTCTCTCCCGGCCCTTGCCCCTGAGCCTGGGGGGCAGGCAGGGGGTCCACACTCCCAGGCCAAGGCAGAACCACATGCACACGTCTGTTCCTGCCCCCTGCATCGGCAGAGAGCTCGGGGGAGCCAGAGTCTGTCAGGCAGCTGCTGGGCTGGCCGCCTGTGTGGAAGGGGCAGAGCCGACCTAGGGGCACACTGGGCCTCTTGCTCTCCCTGCTGCCCTGAGGCTGCTGGGCCAAAGAGGTCTTGGGCATCCAGCCCCTTGCTGGTCCCTTCCCTCTGACGAGGCCCTCTGAGCTCCAGCCCCTTGCAGTGTGGAGACAGCCCCTGCCAGCAACCTCCTCTCCAAGGAGGCCTCAAGCGAGGCCTAGGCCCAGGGGAAAGGCACCAGCGGGGATGAGCCTGGGGAGGCGCCCGGGCATGTCTGGACCCAGTCCCCGCAGCCTGCCCCTTGCTGGGGCAGTACCCCCGGAGGCCAGGAAGGTCTGGGCAAGGCTGGCCAGGGGCAGGGGCCCTGCTGGGTCCTGCCCCTGGCCTGTGGGGCCTCTGAGCACAACCGGCCCTCTCCCGCTGGAAGACCTCCCCGGCTGCCTCCAAAGGCCGCTTTGCAAGCACTCTCGCCGGCTGTTCCCGCCAGCCGCGCACAACGCTCCCAAGCCCGGGAGAAAAGCGCTTCGGGGTGGTGCTCTCTCCCGGCCCTTGCCCCTGAGCCTGGGGGCCAGGCAGGGGGTCCACACTCCCAGGCCAAGGCAGAACCACATGCACACGTCTGTTCCTGCCCCCTGCACCGGCAGAGAGCTCGGGGGAGCCAGAGTCTGTCAGGCAGCTGCTGGGCTGGCCGCCTGTGTGGGAAGGGGCAGAGCCGACCTAGGGGCACACTGGGCCTCTTGCTCTCCCTGCTGCCCTGAGGCTGCTGGGCCAAAGAGGTCTTGGGCATCCAGCCCCTTGCTGGTCCCTTCCCTCTGACGAGGCCCTCTGAGCTCCAGCCCCTTGCAGTGTGGAGACAGCCCCTGCCAGCAACCTCCTCTCCAAGGAGGCCTCAAGCGAGGCCTAGGCCCAGGGGAAAGGCACCAGCGGGGATGAGCCTGGGGAGGCGCCCGGGCATGTCTGGACCCAGTCCCCGCAGCCTGCCCCTTGCTGGGGCAGTACCCCCGGAGGCCAGGACGGTCTGGGCAAGGCTGGCCAGGGGCAGGGGCCCTGCTGGGTCCTGCCCCTGGCCTGTGGGGCCTCTGAGCACAACCGGCCCTCTCCCGCTGGAAGACCTCCCCGGCTGCCTCCAAAGGCCGCTTTGCAAGCACTCTCGCCGGCTGTTCCCGCCAGCCGCGCACAACGCTCCCAAGCCCGGGAGAAAAGCGCTTCGGGGTGGTGCTCTCTCCCGGCCCTTGCCCCTGAGCCTGGGGGCCAGGCAGGGGGTCCACACTCCCAGGCCAAGGCAGAACCACATGCACACGTCTGTTCCTGCCCCCTGCACCGGCAGAGAGCTCGGGGGAGCCAGAGTCTGTCAGGCAGCTGCTGGGCTGGCCGCCTGTGTGGGAAGGGGCAGAGCCGACCTAGGGGCACACTGGGCCTCTTGCTCTCCCTGCTGCCCTGAGGCTGCTGGGCCAAAGAGGTCTTGGGCATCCAGCCCCTTGCTGGTCCCTTCCCTCTGACGAGGCCCTCTGAGCTCCAGCCCCTTGCAGTGTGGAGACAGCCCCTGCCAGCAACCTCCTCTCCAAGGAGGCCTCAACCGAGGCCTAGGCCCAGGGGAAAGGCACCAGCGGGGATGAGCCTGGGGAGGCGCCCGGGCATGTCTGGACCCAGTCCCCGCAGCCTGCCCCTTGCTGGGGCAGTACCCCCGGAGGCCAGGAAGGTCTGGGCAAGGCTGGCCAGGGGCAGGGGCCCTGCTGGGTCCTGCCCCTGGCCTGTGGGGCCTCTGAGCACAACCGGCCCTCTCCCGCTGGAAGACCTCCCCGGCTGCCTCCAAAGGCCGCTTTGCAAGCACTCTCGCCGGCTGTTCCCGCCAGCCGCGCACAACGCTCCCAAGCCCGGGAGAAAAGCGCTTCGGGGTGGTGCTCTCTCCCGGCCCTTGCCCCTGAGCCTGGGGGCCAGGCAGGGGGTCCACACTCCCAGGCCAAGGCAGAACCACATGCACACGTCTGTTCCTGCCCCCTGCACCGGCAGAGAGCTCGGGGGAGCCAGAGTCTGTCAGGCAGCTGCTGGGCTGGCCGCCTGTGTGGGAAGGGGCAGAGCCGACCTAGGGGCACACTGGGCCTCTTGCTCTCCCTGCTGCCCTGAGGCTGCTGGGCCAAAGAGGTCTTGGGCATCCAGCCCCTTGCTGGTCCCTTCCCTCTGACGAGGCCCTCTGAGCTCCAGCCCCTTGCAGTGTGGAGACAGCCCCTGCCAGCAACCTCCTCTCCAAGGAGGCCTCAAGCGAGGCCTAGGCCCAGGGGAAAGGCACCAGCGGGGATGAGCCTGGGGAGGCGCCCGGGCATGTCTGGACCCAGTCCCCGCAGCCTGCCCCTTGCTGGGGCAGTACCCCCCGGAGGCCAGGAAGGTCTGGGCAAGGCTGGCCAGGGGCAGGGGCCCTGCTGGGTCCTGCCCCTGGCCTGTGGGGCCTCTGAGCACAACCGGCCCTCTCCCGCTGGAAGACCTCCCCGGCTGCCTCCAAAGGCCGCTTTGCAAGCACTCTCGCCGGCTGTTCCCGCCAGCCGCGCACAACGCTCCCAAGCCCGGGAGAAAAGCGCTTCGGGGTGGTGCTCTCTCCCGGCCCTTGCCCCTGAGCCTGGGGGCCAGGCAGGGGGTCCACACTCCCAGGCCAAGGCAGAACCACATGCACACGTCTGTTCCTGCCCCCTGCACCGGCAGAGAGCTCGGGGGAGCCAGAGTCTGTCAGGCAGCTGCTGGGCTGGCCGCCTGTGTGGGAAGGGGCAGAGCCGACCTAGGGGCACACTGGGCCTCTTGCTCTCCCTGCTGCCCTGATGCTGCTGGGCCAAAGAGGTCTTGGGCATCCAGCCCCTTGCTGGTCCCTTCCCTCTGACGAGGCCCTCTGAGCTCCAGCCCCTTGCAGTGTGGAGACAGCCCCTGCCAGCAACCTCCTCTCCAAGGAGGCCTCAAGCGAGGCCTAGGCCCAGGGGAAAGGCACCAGCGGGGATGAGCCTGGGGAGGCGCCCGGGCATGTCTGGACCCAGTCCCCGCAGCCTGCCCCTTGCTGGGGCAGTACCCCCGGAGGCCAGGAAGGTCTGGGCAAGGCTGGCCAGGGGCAGGGGCCCTGCTGGGTCCTGCCCCTGGCCTGTGGGGCCTCTGAGCACAACCGGCCCTCTGCCGCTGGAAGACCTCCCCGGCTGCCTCCAAAGGCCGCTTTGCAAGCACTCTCGCCGGCTGTTCCCGCCAGCCGCGCACAACGCTCCCAAGCCCGGGAGAAAAGCGCTTCGGGGTGGTGCTCTCTCCCGGCCCTTGCCCCTGAGCCTGGGGGCCAGGCAGGGGGTCCACACTCCCAGGCCAAGGCAGAACCACATGCACACGTCTGTTCCTGCCTCCTGCACCGGCAGAGAGCTCGGGGGAGCCAGAGTCTGTCAGGCAGCTGCTGGGCTGGCCGCCTGTGTGGGAAGGGGCAGAGCCGACCTAGGGGCACACTGGGCCTCTTGCTCTCCCTGCAGCCCTGAGGCTGCTGGGCCAAAGAGGTCTTGGGCATCCAGCCCCTTGCTGGTCCCTTCCCTCTGACGAGGCCCTCTGAGCTCCAGCCCCTTGCAGTGTGGAGACAGCCCCTGCCAGCAACCTCCTCTCCAAGGAGGCCTCAAGCGAGGCCTAGGCCCAGGGGAAAGGCACCAGCGGGGATGAGCCTGGGGAGGCGCCCGGGCATGTCTGGACCCAGTCCCCGCAGCCTGCCCCTTGCTGGGGCAGTACCCCCGGAGGCCAGGAAGGTCTGGGCAAGGCTGGCCAGGGGCAGGGGCCCTGCTGGGTCCTGCCCCTGGCCTGTGGGGCCTCTGAGCACAACTGGCCCTCTCCCGCTGGAAGACCTCCCCGGCTGCCTCCAAAGGCCGCTTTGCAAGCACTCTCGCCGGCTGTTCCCGCCAGCCGCGCACAACGCTCCCAAGCCCGGGAGAAAAGCGCTTCGGGGTGGTGCTCTCTCCCGGCCCTTGCCCCTGAGCCTGGGGGCCAGGCAGGGGGTCCACACTCCCAGGCCAAGGCAGAACCACATGCACACGTCTGTTCCTGCCCCCTGCACCGGCAGAGAGCTCGGGGGAGCCAGAGTCTGTCAGGCAGCTGCTGGGCTGGCCGCCTGTGTGGGAAGGGGCAGAGCCGACCTAGGGGCACACTGGGCCTCTTGCTCTCCCTGCTGCCCTGAGGCTGCTGGGCCAAAGAGGTCTTGGGCATCCAGCCCCTTGCTGGTCCCTTCCCTCTGACGAGGCCCTCTGAGCTCCAGCCCCTTGCAGTGTGGAGACAGCCCCTGCCAGCAACCTCCTCTCCAAGGAGGCCTCAAGCGAGGCCTAGGCCCAGGGGAAAGGCACCAGCGGGGATGAGCCTGGGGAGGCGCCCGGGCATGTCTGGATCCAGTCCCCGCAGCCTGCCCCTTCCTGGGGCAGTACCCCCAGAAGCCAGGAAGGTCTGGGCAAGGCTGGCCAGGGGCAGGGGCCCTGCTGGGTCCTGCCCCTGGCCTGTGGGGCCTCTGAGCACAACCGGCCCTCTCCCGCTGGAAGACCTCCCCGGCTGCCTCCAAAGGCCGCTTTGCAAGCACTCTCGCCGGCTGTTCCCGCCAGCCGCGCACAACGCTCCCAAGCCCGGGAGAAAAGCCCTTCGGGGTGGTGCTCTCTCCCGGCCCTTGCCCCTGAGCCTGGGGGCCAGGCAGGGGGTCCACACTCCCAGGCCAAGGCAGAACCACATGCACACGTCTGTTCCTGCCCCCTGCACTGGCAGAGAGCTCGGGGGAGCCAGAGTCTGTCAGGCAGCTGCTGGGCTGGCCGCCTGTGTGGGAAGGGGCAGAGCCGACCTAGGGGCACACTGGGCCTCTTGCTCTCCCTGCTGCCCTGAGGCTGCTGGGCCAAAGAGGTCTTGGGCATCCAGCCCCTTGCTGGTCCCTTCCCTCTGACGAGGCCCTCTGAGCTCCAGCCCCTTGCAGTGTGGAGACAGCCCCTGCCAGCAACCTCCTCTCCAAGGAGGCCTCAAGCGAGGCCTAGGCCCAGGGGAAAGGCACCAGCGGGGATGAGCCTGGGGAGGCGCCCGGGTATGTCTGGATCCAGTCCCCGCAGCCTGCCCCTTGCTGGGGCAGTACCCCCAGAAGCCAGGAAGGTCTGGGCAAGGCTGGCCAGGGGCAGGGGCCCTGCTGGGTCCTGCCCCTGGCTTCTGGGTCCTCTGAGCACAACCGGCCCTCTCCCGTTGGAAGACCTCCCCGGCTGCCTCCAAAGGCCGCTTTGCAAGCACTCTCGCCGGCTGTTCCCGCCAGCCGCGCACAACGCTCCCAAGCCCGGGAGAAAAGCGCTTCGGGGTGGTGCTCTCTCCCGGCCCTTGCCCCTGAGCCTGGGGGCCAGGCAGGGGGTCCACACTCCCAGGCCAAGGCAGAACCACATGCACACGTCTGTTCCTGCCCCCTGCACCGGCAGAGAGCTCGGGGGAGCCAGAGTCTGTCAGGCAGCTGCTGGGCTGGCCGCCTGTGTGGGAAGGGGCAGAGCCGACCTAGGGGCACACTGGGCCTCTTGCTCTCCCTGCTGCCCTGAGGCTGCTGGGCCAAAGAGGTCTTGGGCATCCAGCCCCTTGCTGGTCCCTTCCCTCTGACGAGGCCCTCTGAGCTCCAGCCCCTTGCAGTGTGGAGACAGCCCCTGCCAGCAACCTCCTCTCCAAGGAGGCCTCAAGCGAGGCCTAGGCCCAGGGGAAAGGCACCAGCGGGGATGAGCCTGGGGAGGCGCCCGGGCATGTCTGGACCCAGTCCCCGCAGCCTGCCCCTTGCTGGGGCAGTACCCCCGGAGGCCAGGAAGGTCTGGGCAAGGCTGGCCAGGGGCAGGGGCCCTGCTGGGTCCTGCCCCTGGCCTGTGGGGCCTCTGAGCACAACCGGCCCTCTGCCGCTGGAAGACCTCCCCGGCTGCCTCCAAAGGCCGCTTTGCAAGCACTCTCGCTGGCTGTTCCCGCCAGCCGCGCACAACGCTCCCAAGCCCGGGAGAAAAGCGCTTCGGGGTGGTGCTCTCTCCCGGCCCTTGCCCCTGAGCCTGGGGGCCAGGCAGGGGGTCCACACTCCCAGGCCAAGGCAGAACCACATGCACACGTCTGTTCCTGCCCCCTGCACCGGCAGAGAGCTCGGGGGAGCCAGAGTCTGTCAGGCAGCTGCTGGGCTGGCCGCCTGTGTGGGAAGGGGCAGAGCCGACCTAGGGGCACACTGGGCCTCTTGCTCTCCCTGCTGCCCTGAGGCTGCTGGGCCAAAGAGGTCTTGGGCATCCAGCCCCTTGCTGGTCCCTTCCCTCTGACGAGGCCCTCTGAGCTCCAGCCCCTTGCAGTGTGGAGACAGCCCCTGCCAGCAACCTCCTCTCCAAGGAGGCCTCAAGCGAGGCCTAGGCCCAGGGGAAAGGCACCAGCGGGGATGAGCCTGGGGAGGCGCCCGGGCATGTCTGGACCCAGTCCCCGCAGCCTGCCCCTTGCTGGGGCAGTACCCCCGGAGGCCAGGAAGGTCTGGGCAAGGCTGGCCAGGGGCAGGGGCCCTGCTGGGTCCTGCCCCTGGCCTGTGGGGCCTCTGAGCACAACCGGCCCTCTCCCGCTGGAAGACCTCCCCGGCTGCCTCCAAAGGCCGCTTTGCAAGCACTCTCGCCGGCTGTTCCCGCCAGCCGCGCACAATGCTCCCGAGCCCGGGAGAAAAGCGCTTCGGGGTGGTGCTCTCTCCCGGCCCTTGCCCCTGAGCCTGGGGGCCAGGCAGGGGATCCACACTCCCAGGCCAAGGCAGAACCACATGCACACGTCTGTTCCTGCCCCCTGCACCGGCAGAGAGCTCGGGGGAGCCAGAGTCTGTCAGGCAGCTGCTGGGCTGGCCGCCTGTGTGGGAAGGGGCAGAGCCGACCTAGGGGCACACTGGGCCTCTTGCTCTCCCTGCTGCCCTGAGGCTGCTGGGCCAAAGAGGTCTTGGGCATCCAGCCCCTTGCTGGTCCCTTCCCTCTGACGAGGCCCTCTGAGCTCCAGCCCCTTGCAGTGTGGAGACAGCCCCTGCCAGCAACCTCCTCTCCAAGGAGGCCTCAAGCGAGGCCTAGGCCCAGGGGAAAGGCACCAGCGGGGATGAGCCTGGGGAGGCGCCCGGGCATGTCTGGACCCAGTCTCTGCAGCCTGCCCCTTGCTGGGGCAGTACCCCCGGAGGCCAGGAAGGTCTGGGCAAGGCTGGCCAGGGGCAAGGGCCCTGCTGGGTCCTGCCCCTGGCCTGTGGGGCCTCTGAGCACAACTGGCCCTCTCCCGCTGGAAGACCTCCCCGGCTGCCTCCAAAGGCCGCTTTGCAAGCACTCTCGCCGGCTGTTCCCGCCAGCCGCGCACAACGCTCCCAAGCCCGGGAGAAAAGCGCTTCGGGGTGGTGCTCTCTCCCGGCCCTTGCCCCTTAGCCTGGGGGCCAGGCAGGGGCTCCACACTCCCAGGCCAAGGCAGAACCACATGCACACGTCTGTTCCTGCCCCCTGCACCGGCAGAGAGCTCGGGGGAGCCAGAGTCTGTCAGGCAGCTGCTGGGCTGGCCGCCTGTGTGGGAAGGGGCAGAGCCGACCTAGGGGCACACTGGGCCTCTTGCTCTCCCTGCTGCCCTGAGGCTGCTGGGCCAAAGAGGTCTTGGGCATCCAGCCCCTTGCTGGTCCCTTCCCTCTGACGAGGCCCTCTGAGCTCCAGCCCCTTGCAGTGTGGAGACAGCCCCTGCCAGCAACCTCCTCTCCAAGGAGGCCTCAAGCGAGGCCTAGGCCCAGGGGAAAGGCACCAGCGGGGATGAGCCTGGGGAGGCGCCCGGGCATGTCTGGACCCAGTCCCCGCAGCCTGCCCCTTGCTGGGGCAGTACCCCCGGAGGCCAGGAAGGTCTGGGCAAGGCTGGCCAGGGGCAGGGGCCCTGCTGGGTCCTGCCCCTGGCCTGTGGGGCCTCTGAGCACAACCGGCCCTCTCCCGCTGGAAGACCTCCCCGGCTGCCTCCAAAGGCCGCTTTGCAAGCACTCTCGCCGGCTGTTCCCGCCAGCCGCGCACAACGCTCCCAAGCCCGGGAGAAAAGCGCTTCGGGGTGGTGCTCTCTCCCGGCCCTTGCCCCTGAGCCTGGGGGCCAGGCAGGGGGTCCACACTCCCAGGCCAAGGCAGAACCACATGCACACGTCTGTTCCTGCCCCCTGCACCGGCAGAGAGCTCGGGGGAGCCAGAGTCTGTCAGGCAGCTGCTGGGCTGGCCGCCTGTGTGGGAAGGGGCAGAGCCGACCTAGGGGCACACTGGGCCTCTTGCTCTCCCTGCTGCCCTGAGGCTGCTGGGCCAAAGAGGTCTTGGGCATCCAGCCCCTTGCTGGTCCCTTCCCTCTGACGAGGCCCTCTGAGCTCCAGCCCCTTGCAGTGTGGAGACAGCCCCTGCCAGCAACCTCCTCTCCAAGGAGGCCTCAAGCGAGGCCTAGGCCCAGGGGAAAGGCACCAGCGGGGATGAGCCTGGGGAGGCGCCCGGGCATGTCTGGACCCAGTCCCCGCAGCCTGCCCCTTGCTGGGGCAGTACCCCCGGAGGCCAGGAAGGTCTGGGCAAGGCTGGCCAGGGGCAGGGGCCCTGCTGGGTCCTGCCCCTGGCCTGTGGGGCCTCTGAGCACTACCGGCCCTCTCCCGCTGGAAGACCTCCCCGGCTGCCTCCAAAGGCCGCTTTGCAAGCACTCTCGCCGGCTGTTCCCGCCAGCCGCGCACAACGCTCCCAAGCCCGGGAGAAAAGCGCTTCGGGGTGGTGCTCTCTCCCGGCCCTTGCCCCTGAGCCTGGGGGCCAGGCAGGGGCTCCACACTCCCAGGCCAAGGCAGAACCACATGCACACGTCTGTTCCTGCCCCCTGCACCGGCAGAGAGCTCGGGGGAGCCAGAGTCTGTCAGGCAGCTGCTGGGCTGGCCGCCTGTGTGGGAAGGGGCAGAGCCGACCTAGGGGCACACTGGGCCTCTTGCTCTCCCTGCTGCCCTGAGGCTGCTGGGCCAAAGAGGTCTTGGGCATCCAGCCCCTTGCTGGTCCCTTCCCTCTGACGAGGCCCTCTGAGCTCCAGCCCCTTGCAGTGTGGAGACAGCCCCTGCCAGCAACCTCCTCTCCAAGGAGGCCTCAAGCGAGGCCTAGGCCCAGGGGAAAGGCACCAGCGGGGATGAGCCTGGGGAGGCGCCCGGGCATGTCTGGACCCAGTCCCCGCAGCCTGCCCCTTGCTGGGGCAGTACCCCCGGAGGCCAGGAAGGTCTGGGCAAGGCTGGCCAGGGGCAGGGGCCCTGCTGGGTCCTGCCCCTGGCCTGTGGGGCCTCTGAGCACAACCGGCCCTCTCCCGCTGGAAGACCTCCCCGGCTGCCTCCAAAGGCCGCTTTGCAAGCACTCTCGCCGGCTGTTCCCGCCAGCCGCGCACAACGCTCCCAAGCCCGGGAGAAAAGCGCTTCGGGGTGGTGCTCTCTCCCGGCCCTTGCCCCTGAGCCTGGGGGCCAGGCAGGGGGTCCACACTCCCAGGCCAAGGCAGAACCACATGCACACGTCTGTTCCTGCCCCCTGCACCGGCAGAGAGCTCGGGGGAGCCAGAGTCTGTCAGGCAGCTGCTGGGCTGGCCGCCTGTGTGGGAAGGGGCAGAGCCGACCTAGGGGCACACTGGGCCTCTTGCTCTCCCTGCTGCCCTGAGGCTGCTGGGCCAAAGAGGTCTTGGGCATCCAGCCCCTTGCTGGTCCCTTCCCTCTGACGAGGCCCTCTGAGCTCCAGCCCCTTGCAGTGTGGAGACAGCCCCTGCCAGCAACCTCCTCTCCAAGGAGGCCTCAAGCGAGGCCTAGGCCCAGGGGAAAGGCACCAGCGGGGATGAGCCTGGGGAGGCGCCCGGGCATGTCTGGACCCAGTCCCCGCAGCCTGCCCCTTGCTGGGGCAGTACCCCCGGAGGCCAGGAAGGTCTGGGCAAGGCTGGCCAGGGGCAGGGGCCCTGCTGGGTCCTGCCCTTGGCCTTTGGGGCCTCTGAGCACAACCGGCCCTCTCCCGCTGGAAGACCTCCCCGGCTGCCTCCAAAGGCCGCTTTGCAAGCACTCTCGCCGGCTGTTCCCGCCAGCCGCGCACAATGCTCCCAAGCCCGGGAGAAAAGCGCTTCGTGGTGGTGCTCTCTCCCGGCCCTTGCCCCTGAGCCTGGGGGCCAGGCAGGGGGTCCACACTCCCAGGCCAAGGCAGAACCACATGCACACGTCTGTTCCTGCCCCCTCTACTGGCAGAGAGCTCGGGGGAGCCAGAGTCTGTCAGGCAGCTGCTGGGCTGGCCGCCTGTGTGGGAAGGGGCAGAGCCGACCTAGGGGCACACTGGGCCTCTTGCTCTCTCTGCTGCCCTGAGGCTGCTGGGCCAAAGAGGTCTTGGGCATCCAGCCCCTTGCAGTGTGGAGACAGCCCCTGCCAGCAACCTCCTCTCCACGGAGGCCTCAAGAGAGGCCTAGGCCCAGGGGAAAGGCACCAGCGGGGATGAGCCTGGGGAGGCGCCCGGGCATGTCTGGACCCAGTCCCCGCAGCCTGCCCCTTGCTGGGGCAGTACCCCCGGAGGCCAGGAAGGTCTGGGCAAGGCTGGCCAGGGGCAGGGGCCCTGCTGGGTCCTGCCCCTGGCCTGTGGGGCCTCTGAGCACTACCGGCCCTCTCCCGCTGGAAGACCTCCCCGGCTGCCTCCAAAGGCCGCTTTGCAAGCACTCTCGCCGGCTGTTCCCGCCAGCCGCGCACAACGCTCCCAAGCCCGGGAGAAAAGCGCTTCGGGGTGGTGCTCTCTCCCGGCCCTTGCCCCTGAGCCTGGGGGCCAGGCAGGGGGTCCACACTCCCAGGCCAAGGCAGAACCACATGCACACGTCTGTTCCTGCCCCCTGCACCGGCAGAGAGCTCGGGGGAGCCAGAGTCTGTCAGGCAGCTGCTGGGCTGGCCGCCTGTGTGGGAAGGGGCAGAGCCGACCTAGGGGCACACTGGGCCTCTTGCTCTCCCTGCTGCCCTGAGGCTGCTGGGCCAAAGAGGTCTTGGGCATCCAGCCCCTTGCTGGTCCCTTCCCTCTGACGAGGCCCTCTGAGCTCCAGCCCCTTGCAGTGTGGAGACAGCCCCTGCCAGCAACCTCCTCTCCAAGGAGGCCTCAAGCGAGGCCTAGGCCCAGGGGAAAGGCATCAGCGGGGATGAGCCTGGGGAGGCGCCCGGGCATGTCTGGACCCAGTCCCCGCAGCCTGCCCCTTGCTGGGGCAGTACCCCCGGAGGCCAGGAAGGTCTGGGCAAGGCTGGCCAGGGGCAGGGGCCCTGCTGGGTCCTGCCCCTGGCCTGTGGGGCCTCTGAGCACAACCGGCCCTCTCCCGCTGGAAGACCTCCCCGGCTGCCTCCAAAGGCCGCTTTGCAAGCACTCTCGCCGGCTGTTCCCGCCAGCCGCGCACAACGCTCCCAAGCCCGGGAGAAAAGCGCTTCGGGGTGGTGCTCTCTCCCGGCCCTTGCCCCTGAGCCTGGGGGCCAGGCAGGGGGTCCACACTCCCAGGCCAAGGCAGAACCACATGCACACGTCTGTTCCTGCCCCCTGCACCGGCAGAGAGCTCGGGGGAGCCAGAGTCTGTCAGGCAGCTGCTGGGCTGGCCGCCTGTGTGGGAAGGGGCAGAGCCGACCTAGGGGCACACTGGGCCTCTTGCTCTCCCTGCTGCCCTGAGGCTGCTGGGCCAAAGAGGTCTTGGGCATCCAGCCCCTTGCTGGTCCCTTCCCTCTGACGAGGCCCTCTGAGCTCCAGCCCCTTGCAGTGTGGAGACAGCCCCTGCCAGCAACCTCCTCTCCAAGGAGGCCTCAAGCGAGGCCTAGGCCCAGGGGAAAGGCACCAGCGGGGATGAGCCTGGGGAGGCGCCCGGGCATGTCTGGACCCAGTCCCCGCAGCCTGCCCCTTGCTGGGGCAGTACCCCCGGAGGCCAGGAAGGTCTGGGCAAGGCTGGCCAGGGGCAGGGGCCCTGCTGGGTCCTGCCCCTGGCCTGTGGGGCCTCTGAGCACAACCGGCCCTCTCCCGCTGGAAGACCTCCCCGGCTGCCTCCAAAGGCCGCTTTGCAAGCACTCTCGCCGGCTGTTCCCGCCAGCCGCGCACAACGCTCCCAAGCCCGGGAGAAAAGCGCTTCGGGGTGGTGCTCTCTCCCGGCCCTTGCCCCTGAGCCTGGGGGCCAGGCAGGGGGTCCACACTCCCAGGCCAAGGCAGAACCACATGCACACGTCTGTTCCTGCCCCCTGCACCGGCAGAGAGCTCGGGGGAGCCAGAGTCTGTCAGGCAGCTGCTGGGCTGGCCGCCTGTGTGGGAAGGGGCAGAGCCGACCTAGGGGCACACTGGGCCTCTTGCTCTCCCTGCTGCCCTGAGGCTGCTGGGCCAAAGAGGTCTTGGGCATCCAGCCCCTTGCTGGTCCCTTCCCTCTGACGAGGCCCTCTGAGCTCCAGCCCCTTGCAGTGTGGAGACAGCCCCTGCCAGCAACCTCCTCTCCAAGGAGGCCTCAAGCGAGGCCTAGGCCCAGGGGAAAGGCACCAGCGGGGATGAGCCTGGGGAGGCGCCCGGGCATGTCTGGACCCAGTCCCCGCAGCCTGCCCCTTGCTGGGGCAGTACCCCCGGAGGCCAGGAAGGTCTGGGCAAGGCTGGCCAGGGGCAGGGGCCCTGCTGGGTCCTGCCCCTGGCCTGTGGGGCCTCTGAGCACAACCGGCCCTCTCCCGCTGGAAGACCTCCCCGGCTGCCTCCAAAGGCCGCTTTGCAAGCACTCTCGCCGGCTGTTCCCGCCAGCCGCGCACAACGCTCCCAAGCCCGGGAGAAAAGCGCTTCGGGGTGGTGCTCTCTCCCGGCCCTTGCCCCTGAGCCTGGGGGCCAGGCAGGGGGTCCACACTCCCAGGCCAAGGCAGAACCACATGCACACGTCTGTTCCTGCCCCCTGCACCGGCAGAGAGCTCGGGGGAGCCAGAGTCTGTCAGGCAGCTGCTGGGCTGGCCGCCTGTGTGGGAAGGGGCAGAGCCGACCTAGGGACACATTGGGCCTCTTGCTCTCCCTGCTGCCCTGAGGCTGCTGGGCCAAAGAGGTCTTGGGCATCCAGCCCCTTGCTGGTCCCTTCCCTCTGACGAGGCCCTCTGAGCTCCAGCCCCTTGCAGTGTGGAGACAGCCCCTGCCAGCAACCTCCTCTCCAAGGAGGCCTCAAGCGAGGCCTAGGCCCAGGGGAAAGGCACCAGCGGGGATGAGCCTGGGGAGGCGCCCGGGCATGTCTGGACCCAGTCCCCGCAGCCTGCCCCTTGCTGGGGCAGTACCCCCGGAGGCCAGGAAGGTCTGGGCAAGGCTGGCCAGGGGCAAGGGCCCTGCTGGGTCCTGCCCCTGGCCTGTGGGGCCTCTGAGCACAACCGGCCCTCTCCCGCTGGAAGACCTCCCCGGCTGCCTCCAAAGGCCGCTTTGCAAGCACTCTCGCCGGCTGTTCCCGCCAGCCGCGCACAACGCTCCCAAGCCCGGGAGAAAAGCGCTTCGGGGTGGTGCTCTCTCCCGGCCCTTGCCCCTGAGCCTGGGGGCCAGGCAGGGGATCCACCCTCCCAGGCCAAGGCAGAACCACATGCACACGTCTGTTCCTGCCCCCTGCACCGGCAGAGAGCTCGGGGGAGCCAGAGTCTGTCAGGCAGCTGCTGGGCTGGCCGCCTGTGTGGGAAGGGGCAGAGCCGACCTAGGGGCACACTGGGCCTCTTGCTCTCCCTGCTGCCCTGAGGCTGCTGGGCCAAAGAGGTCTTGGGCATCCAGCCCCTTGCTGGTCCCTTCCCTCTGACGAGGCCCTCTGAGCTCCAGCCCCTTGCAGTGTGGAGACAGCCCCTGCCAGCAACCTCCTCTCCAAGGAGGCCTCAAGCGAGGCCTAGGCCCAGGGGAAAGGCACCAGCGGGGATGAGCCTGGGGAGGCGCCCGGGCATGTCTGGACCCAGTCCCCGCAGCCTGCCCCTTGCTGGGGCAGTACCCCCGGAGGCCAGGAAGGTCTGGGCAAGGCTGGCCAGGGGCAGGGGCCCTGCTGGGTCCTGCCCCTGGCCTGTGGGGCCTCTGAGCACAACCGGCCCTCTCCCGCTGGAAGACCTCCCCGGCTGCCTCCAAAGGCCGCTTTGCAAGCACTCTCGCCGGCTGTTCCCGCCAGCCGCGCACAACGCTCCCAAGCCCGGGAGAAAAGCGCTTCGGGGTGGTGCTCTCTCCCGGCCCTTGCCCCTGAGCCTGGGGGCCAGGCAGGGGGTCCACACTCCCAGGCCAAGGCAGAACCACATGCACACGTCTGTTCCTGCCCCCTGCACCGGCAGAGAGCTCGGGGGAGCCAGAGTCTGTCAGGCAGCTGCTGGGCTGGCCGCCTGTGTGGGAAGGGGCAGAGCCGACCTAGGGGCACACTGGGCCTCTTGCTCTCCCTGCTGCCCTGAGGCTGCTGGGCCAAAGAGGTCTTGGGCATCCAGCCCCTTGCTGGTCCCTTCCCTCTGACGAGGCCCTCTGAGCTCCAGCCCCTTGCAGTGTGGAGACAGCCCCTGCCAGCAACCTCCTCTCCAAGGAGGCCTCAAGCGAGGCCTAGGCCCAGGGGAAAGGCACCAGCGGGGATGAGCCTGGGGAGGCGCCCGGGCATGTCTGGACCCAGTCCCCGCAGCCTGCCCCTTGCTGGGGCAGTACCCCCGGAGGCCAGGAAGGTCTGGGCAAGGCTGGCCAGGGGCAGGGGCCCTGCTGGGTCCTGCCCTTGGCCTTTGGGGCCTCTGAGCACAACCGGCCCTCTCCCGCTGGAAGACCTCCCCGGCTGCCTCCAAAGGCCGCTTTGCAAGCACTCTCGCCGGCTGTTCCCGCCAGCCGCGCACAATGCTCCCAAGCCCGGGAGAAAAGCGCTTCGTGGTGGTGCTCTCTCCCGGCCCTTGCCCCTGAGCCTGGGGGCCAGGCAGGGGGTCCACACTCCCAGGCCAAGGCAGAACCACATGCACACGTCTGTTCCTGCCCCCTGCACCGGCAGAGAGCTCGGGGGAGCCAGAGTCTGTCAGGCAGCTGCTGGGCTGGCCGCCTGTGTGGGAAGGGGCAGAGCCGACCTAGGGGCACACTGGGCCTCTTGCTCTCCCTGCTGCCCTGAGGCTGCTGGGCCAAAGAGGTCTTGGGCATCCAGCCCCTTGCTGGTCCCTTCCCTCTGACGAGGCCCTCTGAGCTCCAGCCCCTTGCAGTGTGGAGACAGCCCCTGCCAGCAACCTCCTCTCCAAGGAGGCCTCAAGCGAGGCCTAGGCCCAGGGGAAAGGCACCAGCGGGGATGAGCCTGGGGAGGCGCCCGGGCATGTCTGGACCCAGTCCCCGCAGCCTGCCCCTTGCTGGGGCAGTACCCCCGGAGGCCAGGAAGGTCTGGGCAAGGCTGGCCAGGGGCAGGGGCCCTGCTGGGTCCTGCCCCTGGCCTGTGGGGCCTCTGAGCACAACCGGCCCTCTCCCGCTGGAAGACCTCCCCGGCTGCCTCCAAAGGCCGCTTTGCAAGCACTCTCGCCGGCTGTTCCCGCCAGCCGCGCACAACGCTCCCAAGCCCGGGAGAAAAGCGCTTCGGGGTGGTGCTCTCTCCCGGCCCTTGCCCCTGAGCCTGGGGGCCAGGCAGGGGATCCACACTCCCAGGCCAAGGCAGAACCACATGCACACGTCTGTTCCTGCCCCCTGCACTGGCAGAGAGCTCGGGGGAGCCAGAGTCTGTCAGGCAGCTGCTGGGCTGGCCGCCTGTGTGGGAAGGGGCAGAGCCGACCTAGGGGCACACTGGGCCTCTTGCTCTCCCTGCTGCCCTGAGGCTGCTGGGCCAAAGAGGTCTTGGGCATCCAGCCCCTTGCTGGTCCCTTCCCTCTGACGAGGCCCTCTGAGCTCCAGCCCCTTGCAGTGTGGAGACAGCCCCTGCCAGCAACCTCCTCTCCAAGGAGGCCTCAAGCGAGGCCTAGGCCCAGGGGAAAGGCACCAGCGGGGATGAGCCTGGGGAGGCGCCCGGGCATGTCTGGACCCAGTCCCCGCAGCCTGCCCCTTGCTGGGGCAGTACCCCCGGAGGCCAGGAAGGTCTGGGCAAGGCTGGCCAGGGGCAGGGGCCCTGCTGGGTCCTGCCCCTGGCCTGTGGGGCCTCTGAGCACAACCGGCCCTCTCCCGCTGGAAGACCTCCCCGGCTGCCTCCAAAGGCCGCTTTGCAAGCACTCTCGCCGGCTGTTCCCGCCAGCCGCGCACAACGCTCCCAAGCCCGGGAGAAAAGCGCTTCGGGGTGGTGCTCTCTCCCGGCCCTTGCCCCTGAGCCTGGGGGCCAGGCAGGGGCTCCACACTCCCAGGCCAAGGCAGAACCACATGCACACGTCTGTTCCTGCCCCCTGCACCGGCAGAGAGCTCGGGGGAGCCAGAGTCTGTCAGGCAGCTGCTGGGCTGGCCGCCTGTGTGGGAAGGGGCAGAGCCGACCTAGGGGCACACTGGGCCTCTTGCTCTCCCTGCTGCCCTGAGGCTGCTGGGCCAAAGAGGTCTTGGGCATCCAGCCCCTTGCTGGTCCCTTCCCTCTGACGAGGCCCTCTGAGCTCCAGCCCCTTGCAGTGTGGAGACAGCCCCTGCCAGCAACCTCCTCTCCAAGGAGGCCTCAAGCGAGGCCTAGGCCCAGGGGAAAGGCACCAGCGGGGATGAGCCTGGGGAGGCGCCCGGGCATGTCTGGACCCAGTCCCCGCAGCCTGCCCCTTGCTGGGGCAGTACCCCCGGAGGCCAGGAAGGTCTGGGCAAGGCTGGCCAGGGGCAGGGGCCCTGCTGGGTCCTGCCCCTGGCCTGTGGGGCCTCTGAGCACAACCGGCCCTCTCCCGCTGGAAGACCTCCCCGGCTGCCTCCAAAGGCCGCTTTGCAAGCACTCTCGCCGGCTGTTCCCGCCAGCCGCGCACAACGCTCCCAAGCCCGGGAGAAAAGCGCTTCGGGGTGGTGCTCTCTCCCGGCCCTTGCCCCTGAGCCTGGGGGCCAGGCAGGGGGTCCACACTCCCAGGCCAAGGCAGAACCACATGCACACGTCTGTTCCTGCCCCCTGCACCGGCAGAGAGCTCGGGGGAGCCAGAGTCTGTCAGGCAGCTGCTGGGCTGGCCGCCTGTGTGGGAAGGGGCAGAGCCGACCTAGGGGCACACTGGGCCTCTTGCTCTCCCTGCTGCCCTGAGGCTGCTGGGCCAAAGAGGTCTTGGGCATCCAGCCCCTTGCTGGTCCCTTCCCTCTGACGAGGCCCTCTGAGCTCCAGCCCCTTGCAGTGTGGAGACAGCCCCTGCCAGCAACCTCCTCTCCAAGGAGGCCTCAAGCGAGGCCTAGGCCCAGGGGAAAGGCACCAGCGGGGATGAGCCTGGGGAGGCGCCTGGGCATGTCTGGACCCAGTCCCCGCAGCCTGCCCCTTGCTGGGGCAGTACCCCCGGAGGCCAGGAAGGTCTGGGCAAGGCTGGCCAGGGGCAGGGGCCCTGCTGGGTCCTGCCCTTGGCCTTTGGGGCCTCTGAGCACAACCGGCCCTCTCCCGCTGGAAGACCTCCCCGGCTGCCTCCAAAGGCCGCTTTGCAAGCACTCTCGCCGGCTGTTCCCGCCAGCCGCGCACAATGCTCCCAAGCCCGGGAGAAAAGCGCTTCGTGGTGGTGCTCTCTCCCGGCCCTTGCCCCTGAGCCTGGGGGCCAGGCAGGGGGTCCACACTCCCAGGCCAAGGCAGAACCACATGCACACGTCTGTTCCTGCCCCCTCTACTGGCAGAGAGCTCGGGGGAGCCAGAGTCTGTCAGGCAGCTGCTGGGCTGGCCGCCTGTGTGGGAAGGGGCAGAGCCGACCTAGGGGCACACTGGGCCTCTTGCTCTCCCTGCTGCCCTGAGGCTGCTGGGCCAAAGAGGTCTTGGGCATCCAGCCCCTTGCAGTGTGGAGACAGCCCCTGCCAGCAACCTCCTCTCCACGGAGGCCTCAAGAGAGGCCTAGGCCCAGGGGAAAGGCACCAGCGGGGATGAGCCTGGGGAGGCGCCCGGGCATGTCTGGACCCAGTCCCCGCAGCCTGCCCCTTGCTGGGGCAGTACCCCCGGAGGCCAGGAAGGTCTGGGCAAGGCTGGCCAGGGGCAGGGGCCCTGCTGGGTCCTGCCCCTGGCCTGTGGGGCCTCTGAGCACTACCGGCCCTCTCCCGCTGGAAGACCTCCCCGGCTGCCTCCAAAGGCCGCTTTGCAAGCACTCTCGCCGGCTGTTCCCGCCAGCCGCGCACAACGCTCCCAAGCCCGGGAGAAAAGCGCTTCGGGGTGGTGCTCTCTCCCGGCCCTTGCCCCTGAGCCTGGGGGCCAGGCAGGGGGTCCACACTCCCAGGCCAAGGCAGAACCACATGCACACCTCTGTTCCTGCCCCCTGCACCGGCAGAGAGCTCGGGGGAGCCAGAGTCTGTCAGGCAGCTGCTGGGCTGGCCGCCTGTGTGGGAAGGGGCAGAGCCGACCTAGGGGCACACTGGGCCTCTTGCTCTCCCTGCAGCCCTGAGGCTGCTGGGCCAAAGAGGTCTTGGGCATCCAGCCCCTTGCTGGTCCCTTCCCTCTGACGAGGCCCTCTGAGCTCCAGCCCCTTGCAGTGTGGAGACAGCCCCTGCCAGCAACCTCCTCTCCAAGGAGGCCTCAAGCGAGGCCTAGGCCCAGGGGAAAGGCATCAGCGGGGATGAGCCTGGGGAGGCGCCCGGGCATGTCTGGACCCAGTCCCCGCAGCCTGCCCCTTGCTGGGGCAGTACCCCCGGAGGCCAGGAAGGTCTGGGCAAGGCTGGCCAGGGGCAGGGGCCCTGCTGGGTCCTGCCCCTGGCCTGTGGGGCCTCTGAGCACAACCGGCCCTCTCCCGCTGGAAGACCTCCCCGGCTGCCTCCAAAGGCCGCTTTGCAAGCACTCTCGCCGGCTGTTCCCGCCAGCCGCGCACAACGCTCCCAAGCCCGGGAGAAAAGCGCTTCGGGGTGGTGCTCTCTCCCGGCCCTTGCCCCTGAGCCTGGGGGCCAGGCAGGGGCTCCACACTCCCAGGCCAAGGCAGAACCACATGCACACGTCTGTTCCTGCCCCCTGCACCGGCAGAGAGCTCGGGGGAGCCAGAGTCTGTCAGGCAGCTGCTGGGCTGGCCGCCTGTGTGGGAAGGGGCAGAGCCGACCTAGGGGCACACTGGGCCTCTTGCTCTCCCTGCTGCCCTGAGGCTGCTGGGCCAAAGAGGTCTTGGGCATCCAGCCCCTTGCTGGTCCCTTCCCTCTGACGAGGCCCTCTGAGCTCCAGCCCCTTGCAGTGTGGAGACAGCCCCTGCCAGCAACCTCCTCTCCAAGGAGGCCTCAAGCGAGGCCTAGGCCCAGGGGAAAGGCACCAGCGGGGATGAGCCTGGGGAGGCGCCCGGGCATGTCTGGACCCAGTCCCCGCAGCCTGCCCCTTGCTGGGGCAGTACCCCCGGAGGCCAGGAAGGTCTGGGCAAGGCTGGCCAGGGGCAGGGGCCCTGCTGGGTCCTGCCCCTGGCCTGTGGGGCCTCTGAGCACAACCGGCCCTCTCCCGCTGGAAGACCTCCCCGGCTGTCTCCAAAGGCCGCTTTGCAAGCACTCTCGCCGGCTGTTCCCGCCAGCCGCGCACAACGCTCCCAAGCCCGGGAGAAAAGCGCTTCGGGGTGGTGCTCTCTCCCGGCCCTTGCCCCTGAGCCTGGGGGCCAGGCAGGGGGTCCACACTCCCAGGCCAAGGCAGAACCACATGCACACGTCTGTTCCTGCCCCCTGCACCGGCAGAGAGCTCGGGGGAGCCAGAGTCTGTCAGGCAGCTGCTGGGCTGGCCGCCTGTGTGGGAAGGGGCAGAGCCGACCTAGGGGCACACTGGGCCTCTTGCTCTCCCTGCTGCCCTGAGGCTGCTGGGCCAAAGAGGTCTTGGGCATCCAGCCCCTTGCTGGTCCCTTCCCTCTGACGAGGCCCTCTGAGCTCCAGCCCCTTGCAGTGTGGAGACAGCCCCTGCCAGCAACCTCCTCTCCAAGGAGGCCTCAAGAGAGGCCTAGGCCCAGGGGAAAGGCACCAGCGGGGATGAGCCTGGGGAGGCGCCCGGGCATGTCTGGACCCAGTCCCCGCAGCCTGCCCCTTGCTGGGGCAGTACCCCCGGAGGCCAGGAAGGTCTGGGCAAGGCTGGCCAGGGGCAGGGGCCCTGCTGGGTCCTGCCCCTGGCCTGTGGGGCCTCTGAGCACTACCGGCCCTCTGCCGCTGGAAGACCTCCGCGGCTGCCTCCAAAGGCCGCTTTGCAAGCACTCTCGCCGGCTGTTCCCGCCAGCCGCGCACAACGCTCCCAAGCCCGGGAGAAAAGCGCTTCGGGGTGGTCCTCTCTCCCGGCCCTTGCCCCTGAGCCTGGGGGCCAGGCAGGGGGTCCACACTCCCAGGCCAAGGCAGAACCACATGCACACGTCTGTTCCTGCCCCCTGCACCGGCAGAGAGCTCAGGGGAGCCAGAGTCTGTCAGGCAGCTGCTGGGCTGGCCGCCTGTTTGGGAAGGGGCAGAGCCGACCTAGGGGCACACTGGGCCTCTTGCTCTCCCTGCTGCCCTGAGGCTGCTGGGCCAAAGAGGTCTTGGGCATCCAGCCCCTTGCTGGTCCCTTCCCTCTGACGAGGCCCTCTGAGCTCCAGCCCCTTGCAGTGTGGAGACAGCCCCTGCCAGCAACCTCCTCTCCAAGGAGGCCTCAAGCGAGGCCTAGGCCCAGGGGAAAGGCACCAGCGGGGATGAGCCTGGGGAGGCGCCCGGGCATGTCTGGACCCAGTCCCCGCAGCCTGCCCCTTGCTGGGGCAGTACCCCCGGAGGCCAGGAAGGTCTGGGCAAGGCTGGCCAGGGGCAGGGGCCCTGCTGTGTCCTGCCCCTGGCCTGTGGGGCCTCTGAGCACAACCGGCCCTCTCCCGCTGGAAGACCTCCCCGGCTGCCTCCAAAGGCCGCTTTGCAAGCACTCTCGCCGGCTGTTCCCGCCAGCCGCGCACAACGCTCCCAAGCCCGGGAGAAAAGCGCTTCGGGGTGGTGCTCTCTCCCGGCCCTTGCCCCTGAGCCTGGGGGCCAGGCAGGGGGTCCACACTCCCAGGCCAAGGCAGAACCACATGCACACGTCTGTTCCTGCCCCCTGCACCGGCAGAGAGCTCGGGGGAGCCAGAGTCTGTCAGGCAGCTGCTGGGCTGGCCGCCTGTGTGGGAAGGGGCAGAGCCGACCTAGGGGCACATTGGGCCTCTTGCTCTCCCTGCTGCCCTGAGGCTGCTGGGCCAAAGAGGTCTTGGGCATCCAGCCCCTTGCTGGTCCCTTCCCTCTGACGAGGCCCTCTGAGCTCCAGCCCCTTGCAGTGTGGAGACAGCCCCTGCCAGCAACCTCCTCTCCAAGGAGGCCTCAAGCGAGGCCTAGGCCCAGGGGAAAGGCACCAGCGGGGATGAGCCTGGGGAGGCGCCCGGGCATGTCTGGACCCAGTCCCCGCAGCCTGCCCCTTGCTGGGGCAGTACCCCCGGAGGCCAGGAAGGTCTGGGCAAGGCTGGCCAGGGGCAAGGGCCCTGCTGGGTCCTGCCCCTGGCCTGTGGGGCCTCTGAGCACAACCGGCCCTCTCCCGCTGGAAGACCTCCCCGGCTGCCTCCAAAGGCCGCTTTGCAAGCACTCTCGCCGGCTGTTCCCGCCAGCCGCGCACAACGCTCCCAAGCCCGGGAGAAAAGCGCTTCGGGGTGGTGCTCTCTCCCGGCCCTTGCCCCTGAGCCTGGGGGGCAGGCAGGGGGTCCACACTCCCAGGCCAAGGCAGAACCACATGCACACGTCTGTTCCTGCCCCCTGCACCGGCAGAGAGCTCGGGGGAGCCAGAGTCTATCAGGCAGCTGCTGGGCTGGCCGCCTGTGTGGGAAGGGGCAGAGCCGACCTAGGGGCACACTGGGCCTCTTGCTCTCCCTGCTGCCCTGAGGCTGCTGGGCCAAAGAGGTCTTGGGCATCCAGCCCCTTGCTGGTCCCTTCCCTCTGACGAGGCCCTCTGAGCTCCAGCCCCTTGCAGTGTGGAGACAGCCCCTGCCAGCAACCTCCTCTCCAAGGAGGCCTCAAGCGAGGCCTAGGCCCAGGGGAAAGGCACCAGCGGGGATGAGACTGGGGAGGCGCCCGGGCATGTCTGGACCCAGTCCCCGCAGCCTGCCCCTTGCTGGGGCAGTACCCCCGGAGGCCAGGAAGGTCTGGGCAAGGCTGGCCAGGGGCAGGGGCCCTGCTGGGTCCTGCCCCTGGCCTGTGGGGCCTCTGAGCACAACCGGCCCTCTCCCGCTGGAAGACCTCCCCGGCTGCCTCCAAAGGCCGCTTTGCAAGCACTCTCGCCGGCTGTTCCCGCCAGCCGCGCACAACGCTCCCAAGCCCGGGAGAAAAGCGCTTCGGGGTGGTGCTCTCTCCCGGCCCTTGCCCCTGAGCCTGGGGGCCAGGCAGGGGGTCCACACTCCCAGGCCAAGGCAGAACCACATGCACACGTCTGTTCCTGCCCCCTGCACCGGCAGAGAGCTCGGGGGAGCCAGAGTCTGTCAGGCAGCTGCTGGGCTGGCCGCCTGTGTGGGAAGGGGCAGAGCCGACCTAGGGGCACATTGGGCCTCTTGCTCTCCCTGCTGCCCTGAGGCTGCTGGGCCAAAGAGGTCTTGGGCATCCAGCCCCTTGCTGGTCCCTTCCCTCTGACGAGGCCCTCTGAGCTCCAGCCCCTTGCAGTGTGGAGACAGCCCCTGCCAGCAACCTCCTCTCCAAGGAGGCCTCAAGCGAGGCCTAGGCCCAGGGGAAAGGCACCAGCGGGGATGAGCCTGGGGAGGCGCCCGGGCATGTCTGGACCCAGTCCCCGCAGCCTGCCCCTTGCTGGGGCAGTACCCCCGGAGGCCAGGAAGGTCTGGGCAAGGCTGGCCAGGGGCAAGGGCCCTGCTGGGTCCTGCCCCTGGCCTGTGGGGCCTCTGAGCACAACCGGCCCTCTCCCGCTGGAAGACCTCCCCGGCTGCCTCCAAAGGCCGCTTTGCAAGCACTCTCGCCGGCTGTTCCCGCCAGCCGCGCACAACGCTCCCAAGCCCGGGAGAAAAGCGCTTCGGGGTGGTGCTCTCTCCCGGCCCTTGCCCCTGAGCCTGGGGGCCAGGCAGGGGATCCACACTCCCAGGCCAAGGCAGAACCACATGCACACGTCTGTTCCTGCCCCCTGCACCGGCAGAGAGCTCGGGGGAGCCAGAGTCTGTCAGGCAGCTGCTGGGCTGGCCGCCTGTGTGGGAAGGGGCAGAGCCGACCTAGGGGCACACTGGGCCTCTTGCTCTCCCTGCTGCCCTGAGGCTGCTGGGCCAAAGAGGTCTTGGGCATCCAGCCCCTTGCTGGTCCCTTCCCTCTGACGAGGCCCTCTGAGCTCCAGCCCCTTGCAGTGTGGAGACAGCCCCTGCCAGCAACCTCCTCTCCAAGGAGGCCTCAAGCGAGGCCTAGGCCCAGGGGAAAGGCACCAGCGGGGATGAGACTGGGGAAGCGCCCGGGCATGTCTGGACCCAGTCCCCGCAGCCTGCCCCTTGCTGGGGCAGTACCCCCGGAGGCCAGGAAGGTCTGGGCAAGGCTGGCCAGGGGCAGGGGCCCTGCTGGGTCCTGCCCCTGGCCTGTGGGGCCTCTGAGCACAACCGGCCCTCTCCCGCTGGAAGACCTCCCCGGCTGCCTCCAAAGGCCGCTTTGCAAGCACTCTCGCCGGCTGTTCCCGCCAGCCGCGCACAACGCTACCAAGCCCGGGAGAAAAGCGCTTCGGGGTGGTGCTCTCTCCCGGCCCTTGCCCCTGAGCCTGGGGGGCAGGCAGGGGGTCCACACTCCCAGGCCAAGGCAGAACCACATGCACACGTCTGTTCCTGCCCCCTGCACCGGCAGAGAGCTCGGGGGAGCCAGAGTCTATCAGGCAGCTGCTGGGCTGGCCGCCTGTGTGGGAAGGGGCAGAGCCGACCTAGGGGCACACTGGGCCTCTTGCTCTCCCTGCTGCCCTGAGGCTGCTGGGCCAAAGAGGTCTTGGGCATCCAGCCCCTTGCTGGTCCCTTCCCTCTGACGAGGCCCTCTGAGCTCCAGCCCCTTGCAGTGTGGAGACAGCCCCTGCCAGCAACCTCCTCTCCAAGGAGGCCTCAAGCGAGGCCTAGGCCCAGGGGAAAGGCACCAGCGGGGATGAGACTGGGGAGGCGCCCGGGCATGTCTGGACCCAGTCCCCGCAGCCTGCCCCTTGCTGGGGCAGTACCCCCGGAGGCCAGGAAGGTCTGGGCAAGGCTGGCCAGGGGCAGGGGCCCTGCTGGGTCCTGCCCCTGGCCTGTGGGGCCTCTGAGCACAACCGGCCCTCTCCCGCTGGAAGACCTCCCCGGCTGCCTCCAAAGGCCGCTTTGCAAGCACTCTCGCCGGCTGTTCCCGCCAGCCGCGCACAACGCTCCCAAGCCCGGGAGAAAAGCGCTTCGGGGTGGTGCTCTCTCCCGGCCCTTGCCCCTGAGCCTGGGGGCCAGGCAGGGGCTCCACACTCCCAGGCCAAGGCAGAACCACATGCACACGTCTGTTCCTGCCCCCTGCACCGGCAGAGAGCTCGGGGGAGCCAGAGTCTGTCAGGCAGCTGCTGGGCTGGCCGCCTGTGTGGGAAGGGGCAGAGCCGACCTAGGGGCACACTGGGCCTCTTGCTCTCCCTGCTGCCCTGAGGCTGCTGGGCCAAAGAGGTCTTGGGCATCCAGCCCCTTGCTGGTCCCTTCCCTCTGACGAGGCCCTCTGAGCTCCAGCCCCTTGCAGTGTGGAGACAGCCCCTGCCAGCAACCTCCTCTCCAAGGAGGCCTCAAGAGAGGCCTAGGCCCAGGGGAAAGGCACCAGCGGGGATGAGCCTGGGGAGGCGCCCGGGCATGTCTGGACCCAGTCCCCGCAGCCTGCCCCTTGCTGGGGCAGTACCCCCGGAGGCCAGGAAGGTCTGGGCAAGGCTGGCCAGGGGCAGGGGCCCTGCTGGGTCCTGCCCCTGGCCTGTGGGGCCTCTGAGCACAACCGGCCCTCTCCCGCTGGAAGACCTCCCCGGCTGCCTCCAAAGGCCGCTTTGCAAGCACTCTCGCCGGCTGTTCCCGCCAGCCGCGCACAACGCTCCCAAGCCCGGGAGAAAAGCGCTTCGGGGTGGTGCTCTCTCCCGGCCCTTGCCCCTGAGCCTGGGGGCCAGGCAGGGGGTCCACACTCCCAGGCCAAGGCAGAACCACATGCACACGTCTGTTCCTGCCCCCTGCACCGGCAGAGAGCTCGGGGGAGCCAGAGTCTGTCAGGCAGCTGCTGGGCTGGCCGCCTGTGTGGGAAGGGGCAGAGCCGACCTAGGGGCACACTGGGCCTCTTGCTCTCCCTGCTGCCCTGAGGCTGCTGGGCCAAAGAGGTCTTGGGCATCCAGCCCCTTGCTGGTCCCTTCCCTCTGACGAGGCCCTCTGAGCTCCAGCCCCTTGCAGTGTGGAGACAGCCCCTGCCAGCAACCTCCTCTCCAAGGAGGCCTCAAGCGAGGCCTAGGCCCAGGGGAAAGGCACCAGCGGGGATGAGCCTGGGGAGGCGCCCGGGCATGTCTGGACCCAGTCCCCGCAGCCTGCCCCTTGCTGGGGCAGTACCCCCGGAGGCCAGGAAGGTCTGGGCAAGGCTGGCCAGGGGCAGGGGCCCTGCTGGGTCCTGCCCCTGGCCTGTGGGGCCTCTGAGCACTACCGGCCCTCTGCCGCTGGAAGACCTCCCCGGCTGCCTCCAAAGGCCGCTTTGCAAGCACTCTCGCCGGCTGTTCCCGCCAGCCGCGCACAACGCTCCCAAGCCCGGGAGAAAAGCGCTTCGGGGTGGTGCTCTCTCCCGGCCCTTGCCCCTGAGCCTGGGGGCCAGGCAGGGGGTCCACACTCCCAGGCCAAGGCAGAACCACATGCACACGTCTGTTCCTGCCCCCTGCACCGGCAGAGAGCTCAGGGGAGCCAGAGTCTGTCAGGCAGCTGCTGGGCTGGCCGCCTTTGTGGGAAGGGGCAGAGCCGACCTAGGGGCACACTGGGCCTCTTGCTCTCCCTGCTGCCCTGAGGCTGCTGGGCCAAAGAGGTCTTGGGCATCCAGCCCCTTGCTGGTCCCTTCCCTCTGACGAGGCCCTCTGAGCTCCAGCCCCTTGCAGTGTGGAGACAGCCCCTGCCAGCAACCTCCTCTCCAAGGAGGCCTCAAGCGAGGCCTAGGCCCAGGGGAAAGGCACCAGCGGGGATGAGCCTGGGGAGGCGCCCGGGCATGTCTGGACCCAGTCCCCGCAGCCTGCCCCTTGCTGGGGCAGTACCCCCGGAGGCCAGGAAGGTCTGGGCAAGGCTGGCCAGGGGCAGGGGCCCTGCTGTGTCCTGCCCCTGGCCTGTGGGGCCTCTGAGCACAACCGGCCCTCTCCCGCTGGAAGACCTCCCCGGCTGCCTCCAAAGGCCGCTTTGCAAGCACTCTCGCCGGCTGTTCCCGCCAGCCGCGCACAACGCTCCCAAGCCCGGGAGAAAAGCGCTTCGGGGTGGTGCTCTCTCCCGGCCCTTGCCCCTGAGCCTGGGGGCCAGGCAGGGGGTCCACACTCCCAGGCCAAGGCAGAACCACATGCACACGTCTGTTCCTGCCCCCTGCACCGGCAGAGAGCTCGGGGGAGCCAGAGTCTGTCAGGCAGCTGCTGGGCTGGCCGCCTGTGTGGGAAGGGGCAGAGCCGACCTAGGGGCACATTGGGCCTCTTGCTCTCCCTGCTGCCCTGAGGCTGCTGGGCCAAAGAGGTCTTGGGCATCCAGCCCCTTGCTGGTCCCTTCCCTCTGACGAGGCCCTCTGAGCTCCAGCCCCTTGCAGTGTGGAGACAGCCCCTGCCAGCAACCTCCTCTCCAAGGAGGCCTCAAGCGAGGCCTAGGCCCAGGGGAAAGGCACCAGCGGGGATGAGCCTGGGGAGGCGCCCGGGCATGTCTGGACCCAGTCCCCGCAGCCTGCCCCTTGCTGGGGCAGTACCCCCGGAGGCCAGGAAGGTCTGGGCAAGGCTGGCCAGGGGCAAGGGCCCTGCTGGGTCCTGCCCCTGGCCTGTGGGGCCTCTGAGCACAACCGGCCCTCTCCCGCTGGAAGACCTCCCCGGCTGCCTCCAAAGGCCGCTTTGCAAGCACTCTCGCCGGCTGTTCCCGCCAGCCGCGCACAACGCTCCCAAGCCCGGGAGAAAAGCGCTTCGGGGTGGTGCTCTCTCCCGGCCCTTGCCCCTGAGCCTGGGGGCCAGGCAGGGGATCCACACTCCCAGGCCAAGGCAGAACCACATGCACACGTCTGTTCCTGCCCCCTGCACCGGCAGAGAGCTCGGGGGAGCCAGAGTCTGTCAGGCAGCTGCTGGGCTGGCCGCCTGTGTGGGAAGGGGCAGAGCCGACCTAGGGGCACACTGGGCCTCTTGCTCTCCCTGCTGCCCTGAGGCTGCTGGGCCAAAGAGGTCTTGGGCATCCAGCCCCTTGCTGGTCCCTTCCCTCTGACGAGGCCCTCTGAGCTCCAGCCCCTTGCAGTGTGGAGACAGCCCCTGCCAGCAACCTCCTCTCCAAGGAGGCCTCAAGCGAGGCCTAGGCCCAGGGGAAAGGCACCAGCGGGGATGAGACTGGGGAAGCGCACGGGCATGTCTGGACCCAGTCCCCGCAGCCTGCCCCTTGCTGGGGCAGTACCCCCGGAGGCCAGGAAGGTCTCGGCAAGGCTGGCCAGGGGCAGGGGCCCTGCTGGGTCCTGCCCCTGGCCTGTGGGGCCTCTGAGCACAACCGGCCCTCTCCCGCTGGAAGACCTCCCCGGCTGCCTCCAAAGGCCGCTTTGCAAGCACTCTCGCCGGCTGTTCCCGCCAGCCGCGCACAACGCTCCCAAGCCCGGGAGAAAAGCGCTTCGGGGTGGTGCTCTCTCCCGGCCCTTGCCCCTGAGCCTGGGGGGCAGGCAGGGGGTCCACACTCCCAGGCCAAGGCAGAACCACATGCACACGTCTGTTCC
Organism: Cervus elaphus; assembly: GCF_910594005.1. NCBI lineage: Eukaryota > Metazoa > Chordata > Mammalia > Artiodactyla > Cervidae > Cervus > Cervus elaphus. Next base: position 763,880 of record NW_025316701.1, on the reverse strand, counting down.
TGCCCCCTGCACCGGCAGAGAGCTCGGGGGAGCCAGAGTCTATCAGGCAGCTGCTGGGCTGGCCGCCTGTGTGGGAAGGGGCAGAGCCGACCTAGGGGCACACTGGGCCTCTTGCTCTCCCTGCTGCCCTGAGGCTGCTGGGCCAAAGAGGTCTTGGGCATCCAGCCCCTTGCTGGTCCCTTCCCTCTGACGAGGCCCTCTGAGCTCCAGCACCTTGCAGTGTGGAGACAGCCCCTGCCAGCAACCTCCTCTCCAAGGAGGCCTCAAGCGAGGCCTAGGCCCAGGGGAAAGGCACCAGCGGGGATGAGACTGGGGAGGCGCCCGGGCATGTCTGGACCCAGTCCCCGCAGCCTGCCCCTTGCTGGGGCAGTACCCCCGGAGGCCAGGAAGGTCTGGGCAAGGCTGGCCAGGGGCAGGGGCCCTGCTGGGTCCTGCCCCTGGCCTGTGGGGCCTCTGAGCACAACCGGCCCTCTCCCGCTGGAAGACCTCCCCGGCTGCCTCCAAAGGCCGCTTTGCAAGCACTCTCGCCGGCTGTTCCCGCCAGCCGCGCACAACGCTCCCAAGCCCGGGAGAAAAGCGCTTCGGGGTGGTGCTCTCTCCCGGCCCTTGCCCCTGAGCCTGGGGGCCAGGCAGGGGGTCCACACTCCCAGGCCAAGGCAGAACCACATGCACACGTCTGTTCCTGCCCCCTGCACCGGCAGAGAGCTCGGGGGAGCCAGAGTCTGTCAGGCAGCTGCTGGGCTGGCCGCCTGTGTGGGAAGGGGCAGAGCCGACCTAGGGGCACACTTGGCCTCTTGCTCTCCCTGCTGCCCTGAGGCTGCTGGGCCAAAGAGGTCTTGGGCATCCAGCCCCTTGCTGGTCCCTTCCCTCTGACGAGGCCCTCTGAGCTCCAGCCCCTTGCAGTGTGGAGACAGCCCCTGCCAGCAACCTCCTCTCCAAGGAGGCCTCAAGCGAGGCCTAGGCCCAGGGGAAAGGCACCAGCGGGGATGAGCCTGGGGAGGCGCCCGGGCATGTCTGGACCCAGTCCCCGCAGCCTGCCCCTTGCTGGGGCAGTACCCCCGGAGGCCAGGAAGGTCTGGGCAAGGCTGGCCAGGGGCAGGGGCCCTGCTGGGTCCTGCCCCTGGCTTGTGGGGCCTCTGAGCACAACCGGCCCTCTCCCGCTGGAAGACCTCCCCGGCTGCCTCCAAAGGCCGCTTTGCAAGCACTCTCGCCGGCTGTTCCCGCCAGCCGCGCACAACGCTCCCAAGCCCGGGAGAAAAGCGCTTCGGGGTGGTGCTCTCTCCCGGCCCTTGCCCCTGAGCCTGGGGGCCAGGCAGGGGATCCACACTCCCAGGCCAAGGCAGAACCACATGCACACGTCTGTTCCTGCCCCCTGCACCGGCAGAGAGCTCGGGGGAGCCAGAGTCTGTCAGGCAGCTGCTGGGCTGGCCGCCTGTGTGGGAAGGGGCAGAGCCGACCTAGGGGCACACTGGGCCTCTTGCTCTCCCTGCTGCCCTGAGGCTGCTGGGCCAAAGAGGTCTTGGGCATCCAGCCCCTTGCTGGTCCCTTCCCTCTGACGAGGCCCTCTGATCTCCAGCACCTTGCAATGTGGAGACAGCCCCTGCCAGCAACCTCCTCTCCAAGGAGGCCTCAAGCGAGGCCTAGGCCCAGGGGAAAGGCACCAGCGGGGATGAGCCTGGGGAGGCGCCCGGGCATGTCTGGACCCAGTCCCCGCAGCCTGCCCCTTGCTGGGGCAGTACCCCCGGAGGCCAGGAAGGTCTGGGCAAGGCTGGCCAGGGGCAGGGGCCCTGCTGGGTCCTGCCCCTGGCCTGTGGGGCCTCTGAGCACAACCGGCCCTCTCCCGCTGGAAGACCTCCCCGGCTGCCTCCAAAGGCCGCTTTGCAAGCACTCTCGCCGGCTGTTCCCGCCAGCCGCGCACAACGCTCCCAAGCCCGGGAGAAAAGCGCTTCGGGGTGGTGCTCTCTCCCGGCCCTTGCCCCTGAGCCTGGGGGCCAGGCAGGGGGTCCACACTCCCAGGCCAAGGCAGAACCACATGCACACGTCTGTTCCTGCCCCCTGCACCGGCAGAGAGCTCGGGGGAGCCAGAGTCTGTCAGGCAGCTGCTGGGCTGGCCGCCTGTGTGGGAAGGGGCAGAGCCGACCTAGGGGCACACTGGGCCTCTTGCTCTCCCTGCTGCCCTGAGGCTGCTGGGCCAAAGAGGTCTTGGGCATCCAGCCCCTTGCTGGTCCCTTCCCTCTGACGAGGCCCTCTGAGCTCCAGCCCCTTGCAGTGTGGAGACAGCCCCTGCCAGCAACCTCCTCTCCAAGGAGGCCTCAAGCGAGGCCTAGGCCCAGGGGAAAGGCACCAGCGGGGATGAGCCTGGGGAGGCGCCCGGGCATGTCTGGACCCAGTCCCCGCAGCCTGCCCCTTGCTGGGGCAGTACCCCCGGAGGCCAGGAAGGTCTGGGCAAGGCTGGCCAGGGGCAGGGGCCCTGCTGGGTCCTGCCCCTGGCCTGTGGGGCCTCTGAGCACAACCGGCCCTCTCCCGCTGGAAGACCTCCCCGGCTGCCTCCAAAGGCCGCTTTGCAAGCACTCTCGCCGGCTGTTCCCGCCAGCCGCGCACAACGCTCCCAAGCCCGGGAGAAAAGCGCTTCGGGGTGGTGCTCTCTCCCGGCCCTTGCCCCTGAGCCTGGGGGCCAGGCAGGGGCTCCACACTCCCAGGCCAAGGCAGAACCACATGCACACGTCTGTTCCTGCCCCCTGCACCGGCAGAGAGCTCGGGGGAGCCAGAGTCTGTCAGGCAGCTGCTGGGCTGGCCGCCTGTGTGGGAAGGGGCAGAGCCGACCTAGGGGCACACTGGGCCTCTTGCTCTCCCTGCTGCCCTGAGGCTGCTGGGCCAAAGAGGTCTTGGGCATCCAGCCCCTTGCTGGTCCCTTCCCTCTGACGAGGCCCTCTGAGCTCCAGCCCCTTGCAGTGTGGAGACAGCCCCTGCCAGCAACCTCCTCTCCAAGGAGGCCTCAAGAGAGGCCTAGGCCCAGGGGAAAGGCACCAGCGGGGATGAGCCTGGGGAGGCGCCCGGGCATGTCTGGACCCAGTCCCCGCAGCCTGCCCCTTGCTGGGGCAGTACCCCCAGAGGCCAGGAAGGTCTGGGCAAGGCTGGCCCGGGGCAGGGGCCCTGCTGGGTCCTGCCCCTGGCCTGTGGGGCCTCTGAGCACTACCGGCCCTCTGCCGCTGGAAGACCTCCCCGGCTGCCTCCAAAGGCCGCTTTGCAAGCACTCTCGCCGGCTGTTCCCGCCAGCCGCGCACAACGCTCCCAAGCCTGGGAGAAAAGCGCTTCGGGGTGGTGCTCTCTCCCGGCCCTTGCCCCTGAGCCTGGGGGCCAGGCAGGGGGTCCACACTCCCAGGCCAAGGCAGAACCACATGCACACGTCTGTTCCTGCCCCCTGCACCGGCAGAGAGCTCGGGGGAGCCAGAGTCTGTCAGGCAGCTGCTGGGCTGGCCGCCTGTGTGGGAAGGGGCAGAGCCGACCTAGGGGCACACTGGGCCTCTTGCTCTCCCTGCTGCCCTGAGGCTGCTGGGCCAAAGAGGTCTTGGGCATCCAGCCCCTTGCTGGTCCCTTCCCTCTGATGAGGCCCTCTGAGCTCCAGCCCCTTGCAGTGTGGAGACAGCCCCTGCCAGCAACCTCCTCTCCAAGGAGGCCTCAAGCGAGGCCTAGGCCCAGGGGAAAGGCACCAGCGAGGATGAGACTGGGGAGGCGCCCGGGCAAGTCTGGACCCAGTCCCCGCAGCCTGCCCCTTGCTGGGGCAGTACCCCCGGAGGCCAGGAAGGTCTGGGCAAGGCTGGCCAGGGGCAGGGGCCCTGCTGGGTCCTGCCCCTGGCCTGTGGGGCCTCTGAGCACAACCGGCCCTCTCCCGCTGGAAGACCTCCCCGGCTGCCTCCAAAGGCCGCTTTGCAAGCACTCTCGCCGGCTGTTCCCGCCAGCCGCGCACAACGCTCCCAAGCCCGGGAGAAAAGCGCTTCGGGGTGGTGCTCTCTCCCGGCCCTTGCCCCTGAGCCTGGGGGCCAGGCAGGGGGTCCACACTCCCAGGCCAAGGCAGAACCACATGCACACGTCTGTTCCTGCCCCCTGCACCGGCAGAGAGCTCGGGGGAGCCAGAGTCTGTCAGGCAGCTGCTGGGCTGGCCGCCTGTGTGGGAAGGGGCAGAGCCGACCTAGGGGCACACTGGGCCTCTTGCTCTCCCTGCTGCCCTGAGGCTGCTGGGCCAAAGAGGTCTTGGGCATCCAGCCCCTTGCTGGTCCCTTCCCTCTGACGAGGCCCTCTGAGCTCCAGCCCCTTGCAGTGTGGAGACAGCCCCTGCCAGCAACCTCCTCTCCAAGGAGGCCTCAAGCGAGGCCTAGGCCCAGGGGAAAGGCACCAGCGGGGATGAGCCTGGGGAGGGGCCCGGGCATGTCTGGACCCAGTCCCCGCAGCCTGCCCCTTGCTGGGGCAGTACCCCCGGAGGCCAGGAAGGTCTGGGCAAGGCTGGCCAGGGGCAGGGGCCCTGCTGGGTCCTGCCCCTGGCCTGTGGGGCCTCTGAGCACTACCGGCCCTCTGCCGCTGGAAGACCTCCCCGGCTGCCTCCAAAGGCCGCTTTGCAAGCACTCTCGCCGGCTGTTCCCGCCAGCCGCGCACAACGCTCCCAAGCCCGGGAGAAAAGCGCTTCGGGGTGGTGCTCTCTCCCGGCCCTTGCCCCTGAGCCTGGGGGCCAGGCAGGGGGTCCACACTCCCAGGCCAAGGCAGAACCACATGCACACGTCTGTTCCTGCCCCCTGCACCGGCAGAGAGCTCGGGGGAGCCAGAGTCTGTCAGGCAGCTGCTGGGCTGGCCGCCTGTGTGGGAAGGGGCAGAGCCGACCTAGGGGCACACTGGGCCTCTTGCTCTCCCTGCTGCCCTGAGGCTGCTGGGCCAAAGAGGTCTTGGGCATCCAGCCCCTTGCTGGTCCCTTCCCTCTGACGAGGCCCTCTGAGCTCCAGCCCCTTGCAGTGTGGAGACAGCCCCTGCCAGCAACCTCCTCTCCAAGGAGGCCTCAAGCGAGGCCTAGGCCCAGGGGAAAGGCACCAGCGGGGATGAGCCTGGGGAGGCGCCCGGGCATGTCTGGACCCAGTCCCCGCAGCCTGCCCCTTGCTGGGGCAGTACCCCCGGAGGCCAGGAAGGTCTGGGCAAGGCTGGCCAGGGGCAGGGGCCCTGCTGTGTCCTGCCCCTGGCCTGTGGGGCCTCTGAGCACAACCGGCCCTCTCCCGCTGGAAGACCTCCCCGGCTGCCTCCAAAGGCCGCTTTGCAAGCACTCTCGCCGGCTGTTCCCGCCAGCCGCGCACAACGCTCCCAAGCCCGGGAGAAAAGCGCTTCGGGGTGGTGCTCTCTCCCGGCCCTTGCCCCTGAGCCTGGGGGCCAGGCAGGGGGTCCACACTCCCAGGCCAAGGCAGAACCACATGCACACGTCTGTTCCTGCCCCCTGCACCGGCAGAGAGCTCGGGGGAGCCAGAGTCTGTCAGGCAGCTGCTGGGCTGGCCGCCTGTGTGGGAAGGGGCAGAGCCGACCTAGGGGCACATTGGGCCTCTTGCTCTCCCTGCTGCCCTGAGGCTGCTGGGCCAAAGAGGTCTTGGGCATCCAGCCCCTTGCTGGTCCCTTCCCTCTGACGAGGCCCTCTGAGCTCCAGCCCCTTGCAGTGTGGAGACAGCCCCTGCCAGCAACCTCCTCTCCAAGGAGGCCTCAAGCGAGGCCTAGGCCCAGGGGAAAGGCACCAGCGGGGATGAGCCTGGGGAGGCGCCCGGGCATGTCTGGACCCAGTCCCCGCAGCCTGCCCCTTGCTGGGGCAGTACCCCCGGAGGCCAGGAAGGTCTGGGCAAGGCTGGCCAGGGGCAGGGGCCCTGCTGGGTCCTGCCCCTGGCCTGTGGGGCCTCTGAGCACAACCGGCCCTCTCCCGCTGGAAGACCTCCCCGGCTGCCTCCAAAGGCCGCTTTGCAAGCACTCTCGCCGGCTGTTCTCGCCAGCCGCGCACAACGCTCCCAAGCCCGGGAGAAAAGCGCTTCGGGGTGGTGCTCTCTCCCGGCCCTTGCCCCTGAGCCTGGGGGCCAGGCAGGGGATCCACACTCCCAGGCCAAGGCAGAACCACATGCACACGTCTGTTCCTGCCCCCTGCACCGGCAGAGAGCTCGGGGGAGCCAGAGTCTGTCAGGCAGCTGCTGGGCTGGCCGCCTGTGTGGGAAGGGGCAGAGCCGACCTAGGGGCACACTGGGCCTCTTGCTCTCCCTGCTGCCCTGAGGCTGCTGGGCCAAAGAGGTCTTGGGCATCCAGCCCCTTGCTGGTCCCTTCCCTCTGACGAGGCCCTCTGAGCTCCAGCCCCTTGCAGTGTGGAGACAGCCCATGCCAGCAACCTCCTCTCCAAGGAGGCCTCAAGCGAGGCCTAGGCCCAGGGGAAAGGCACCAGCGGGGATGAGACTGGGGAAGCGCCCGGGCATGTCTGGACCCAGTCCCCGCAGCCTGCCCCTTGCTGGGGCAGTACCCCCGGAGGCCAGGAAGGTCTGGGCAAGGCTGGCCAGGGGCAGGGGCCCTGCTGGGTCCTGCCCCTGGCCTGTGGGGCCTCTGAGCACAACCGGCCCTCTCCCGCTGGAAGACCTCCCCGGCTGCCTCCAAAGGCCGCTTTGCAAGCACTCTCGCCGGCTGTTCCCGCCAGCCGCGCACAACGCTCCCAAGCCCGGGAGAAAAGCGCTTCGGGGTGGTGCTCTCTCCCGGCCCTTGCCCCTGAGCCTGGGGGGCAGGCAGGGGGTCCACACTCCCAGGCCAAGGCAGAACCACATGCACACGTCTGTTCCTGCCCCCTGCACCGGCAGAGAGCTCGGGGGAGCCAGAGTCTATCAGGCAGCTGCTGGGCTGGCCGCCTGTGTGGGAAGGGGCAGAGCCGACCTAGGGGCACACTGGGCCTCTTGCTCTCCCTGCTGCCCTGAGGCTGCTGGGCCAAAGAGGTCTTGGGCATCCAGCCCCTTGCTGGTCCCTTCCCTCTGACGAGGCCCTCTGAGCTCCAGCCCCTTGCAGTGTGGAGACAGCCCCTGCCAGCAACCTCCTCTCCAAGGAGGCCTCAAGCGAGGCCTAGGCCCAGGGGAAAGGCACCAGCGGGGATGAGACTGGGGAGGCGCCCGGGCATGTCTGGACCCAGTCCCCGCAGCCTGCCCCTTGCTGGGGCAGTACCCCCGGAGGCCAGGAAGGTCTGGGCAAGGCTGGCCAGGGGCAGGGGCCCTGCTGGGTCCTGCCCCTGGCCTGTGGGGCCTCTGAGCACAACCGGCCCTCTCCCGCTGGAAGACCTCCCCGGCTGCCTCCAAAGGCCGCTTTGCAAGCACTCTCGCCGGCTGTTCCCGCCAGCCGCGCACAACGCTCCCAAGCCCGGGAGAAAAGCGCTTCGGGGTGGTGCTCTCTCCCGGCCCTTGCCCCTGAGCCTGGGGGCCAGGCAGGGGGTCCACACTCCCAGGCCAAGGCAGAACCACATGCACACGTCTGTTCCTGCCCCCTGCACCGGCAGAGAGCTCGGGGGAGCCAGAGTCTGTCAGGCAGCTGCTGGGCTGGCCGCCTGTGTGGGAAGGGGCAGAGCCGACCTAGGGGCACACTGGGCCTCTTGCTCTCCCTGCTGCCCTGAGGCTGCTGGGCCAAAGAGGTCTTGGGCATCCAGCCCCTTGCTGGTCCCTTCCCTCTGACGAGGCCCTCTGAGCTCCAGCCCCTTGCAGTGTGGAGACAGCCCCTGCCAGCAACCTCCTCTCCAAGGAGGCCTCAAGCGAGGCCTAGGCCCAGGGGAAAGGCACCAGCGGGGATGAGCCTGGGGAGGCGCCCGGGCATGTCTGGACCCAGTCCCCGCAGCCTGCCCCTTGCTGGGGCAGTACCCCCGGAGGCCAGGAAGGTCTGGGCAAGGCTGGCCAGGGGCAGGGGCCCTGCTGGGTCCTGCCCCTGGCCTGTGGGGCCTCTGAGCACAACCGGCCCTCTCCCGCTGGAAGACCTCCCCGGCTGCCTCCAAAGGCCGCTTTGCAAGCACTCTCGCCGGCTGTTCCCGCCAGCCGCGCACAACGCTCCCAAGCCCGGGAGAAAAGCGCTTCGGGGTGGTGCTCTCTCCCGGCCCTTGCCCCTGAGCCTGGGGGCCAGGCAGGGGGTCCACACTCCCAGGCCAAGGCAGAACCACATGCACACGTCTGTTCCTGCCCCCTGCACCGGCAGAGAGCTCGGGGGAGCCAGAGTCTGTCAGGCAGCTGCTGGGCTGGCCGCCTGTGTGGGAAGGGGCAGAGCCGACCTAGGGGCACACTGGGCCTCTTGCTCTCCCTGCTGCCCTGAGGCTGCTGGGCCAAAGAGGTCTTGGGCATCCAGCCCCTTGCAGTGTGGAGACAGCCCCTGCCAGCAACCTCCTCTCCAAGGAGGCCTCAAGAGAGGCCTAGGCCCAGGGGAAAGGCACCAGCGGGGATGAGCCTGGGGAGGCGCCCGGGCATGTCTGGACCCAGTCCCCGCAGCCTGCCCCTTGCTGGGGCAGTACCCCCGGAGGCCAGGAAGGTCTGGGCAAGGCTGGCCCGGGGCAGGGGCCCTGCTGGGTCCTGCCCCTGGCCTGTGGGGCCTCTGAGCACTACCGGCCCTCTGCCGCTGGAAGACCTCCCCGGCTGCCTCCAAAGGCCGCTTTGCAAGCACTCTCGCCGGCTGTTCCCGCCAGCCGCGCACAACGCTCCCAAGCCCGGGAGAAAAGCGCTTCGGGGTGGTGCTCTCTCCCGGCCCTTGCCCCTGAGCCTGGGGGCCAGGCAGGGGGTCCACACTCCCAGGCCAAGGCAGAACCACATGCACACGTCTGTTCCTGCCCCCTGCACCGGCAGAGAGCTCGGGGGAGCCAGAGTCTGTCAGGCAGCTGCTGGGCTGGCCGCCTGTGTGGGAAGGGGCAGAGCCGACCTAGGGGCACACTGGGCCTCTTGCTCTCCCTGCTGCCCTGAGGCTGCTGGGCCAAAGAGGTCTTGGGCATCCAGCCCCTTGCTGGTCCCTTCCCTCTGATGAGGCCCTCTGAGCTCCAGCCCCTTGCAGTGTGGAGACAGCCCCTGCCAGCAACCTCCTCTCCAAGGAGGCCTCAAGCGAGGCCTAGGCCCAGGGGAAAGGCACCAGCGGGGATGAGACTGGGGAGGCGCCCGGGCAAGTCTGGACCCAGTCCCTGCAGCCTGCCCCTTGCTGGGGCAGTACCCCCGGAGGCCAGGAAGGTCTGGGCAAGGCTGGCCAGGGGCAGGGGCCCTGCTGGGTCCTGCCCCTGGCCTGTGGGGCCTCTGAGCACAACCGGCCCTCTCCCGCTGGAAGACCTCCCCGGCTGCCTCCAAAGGCCGCTTTGCAAGCACTCTCGCCGGCTGTTCCCGCCAGCCGCGCACAACGCTCCCAAGCCCGGGAGAAAAGCGCTTCGGGGTGGTGCTCTCTCCCGGCCCTTGCCCCTGAGCCTGGGGGCCAGGCAGGGGGTCCACACTCCCAGGCCAAGGCAGAACCACATGCACACGTCTGTTTCTGCCCCCTGCACCGGCAGAGAGCTCGGGGGAGCCAGAGTCTGTCAGGCAGCTGCTGGGCTGGCCGCCTGTGTGGGAAGGGGCAGAGCCGACCTAGGGGCACACTGGGCCTCTTGCTCTCCCTGCTGCCCTGAGGCTGCTGGGCCAAAGAGGTCTTGGGCATCCAGCCCCTTGCTGGTCCCTTCCCTCTGACGAGGCCCTCTGAGCTCCAGCCCCTTGCAGTGTGGAGACAGCCCCTGCCAGCAACCTCCTCTCCAAGGAGGCCTCAAGAGAGGCCTAGGCCCAGGGGAAAGGCACCAGCGGGGATGAGCCTGGGGAGGCGCCCGGGCATGTCTGGACCCAGTCCCCGCAGCCAGCCCCTTGCTGGGGCAGTACCCCCGGAGGCCAGGAAGGTCTGGGCAAGGCTGGCCAGGGGCAGGGGCCCTGCTGGGTCCTGCCCCTGGCCTGTGGGGCCTCTGAGCACTACCGGCCCTCTGCCGCTGGAAGACCTCCCCGGCTGCCTCCAAAGGCCGCTTTGCAAGCACTCTCGCCGGCTGTTCCCGCCAGCCGCGCACAACGCTCCCAAGCCCGGGAGAAAAGCGCTTCGGGGTGGTGCTCTCTCCCGGCCCTTGCCCCTGAGCCTGGGGGCCAGGCAGGGGCTCCACATTCCCAGGCCAAGGCAGAACCACATGCACACGTCTGTTCCTGCCCCCTGCACCGGCAGAGAGCTCGGGGGAGCCAGAGTCTGTCAGGCAGCTGCTGGGCTGGCCGCCTGTGTGGGAAGGGGCAGAGCCGACCTAGGGGCACACTGGGCCTCTTGCTCTCCCTGCTGCCCTGAGGCTGCTGGGCCAAAGAGGTCTTGGGCATCCAGCCCCTTGCTGGTCCCTTCCCTCTGACGAGGCCCTCTGAGCTCCAGCCCCTTGCAGTGTGGAGACAGCCCCTGCCAGCAACCTCCTCTCCAAGGAGGCCTCAAGCGAGGCCTAGGCCCAGGGGAAAGGCACCAGCGGGGATGAGCCTGGGGAGGCGCCCGGGCATGTCTGGACCCAGTCCCCGCAGCCTGCCCCTTGCTGGGGCAGTACCCCCGGAGGCCAGGAAGGTCTGGGCAAGGCTGGCCAGGGGCAGGGGCCCTGCTGGGTCCTGCCCCTGGCCTGTGGGGCCTCTGAGCACAACCGGCCCTCTCCCGCTGGAAGACCTCCCCGGCTGCCTCCAAAGGCCGCTTTGCAAGCACTCTCGCCGGCTGTTCCCGCCAGCCGCGCACAACGCTCCCAAGCCCGGGAGAAAAGCGCTTCGGGGTGGTGCTCTCTCCCGGCCCTTGCCCCTGAGCCTGGGGGCCAGGCAGGGGGTCCACACTCCCAGGCCAAGGCAGAACCACATGCACACGTCTGTTCCTGCCCCCTGCACCGGCAGAGAGCTCGGGGGAGCCAGAGTCTGTCAGGCAGCTGCTGGGCTGGCCGCCTGTGTGGGAAGGGGCAGAGCCGACCTAGGGGCACATTGGGCCTTTTGCTCTCCCTGCTGCCCTGAGGCTGCTGGGCCAAAGAGGTCTTGGGCATCCAGCCCCTTGCTGGTCCCTTCCCTCTGACGAGGCCCTCTGAGCTCCAGCCCCTTGCAGTGTGGAGACAGCCCCTGCCAGCAACCTCCTCTCCAAGGAGGCCTCAAGCGAGGCCTAGGCCCAGGGGAAAGGCACCAGCGGGGATGAGCCTGGGGAGGCGCCCGGGCATGTCTGGACCCAGTCCCCGCAGCCTGCCCCTTGCTGGGGCAGTACCCCCGGAGGCCAGGAAGGTCTGGGCAAGGCTGGCCAGGGGCAGGGGCCCTGCTGGGTCCTGCCCCTGGCCTGTGGGGCCTCTGAGCACAACCGGCCCTCTCCCGCTGGAAGACCTCCCCGGCTGCCTCCAAAGGCCGCTTTGCAAGCACTCTCGCCGGCTGTTCTCGCCAGCCGCGCACAACGCTCCCAAGCCCGGGAGAAAAGCGCTTCGGGGTGGTGCTCTCTCCCGGCCCTTGCCCCTGAGCCTGGGGGCCAGGCAGGGGATCCACACTCCCAGGCCAAGGCAGAACCACATGCACACGTCTGTTCCTGCCCCCTGCACCGGCAGAGAGCTCGGGGGAGCCAGAGTCTGTCAGGCAGCTGCTGGGCTGGCCGCCTGTGTGGGAAGGGGCAGAGCCGACCTAGGGGCACACTGGGCCTCTTGCTCTCCCTGCTGCCCTGAGGCTGCTGGGCCAAAGAGGTCTTGGGCATCCAGCCCCTTGCTGGTCCCTTCCCTCTGACGAGGCCCTCTGAGCTCCAGCCCCTTACAGTGTGGAGACAGCCCCTGCCAGCAACCTCCTCTCCAAGGAGGCCTCAAGCGAGGCCTAGGCCCAGGGGAAAGGCACCAGCGGGGATGAGACTGGGGAAGCGCCCGGGCATGTCTGGACCCAGTCCCCGCAGCCTGCCCCTTGCTGGGGCAGTACCCCCGGAGGCCAGGAAGGTCTGGGCAAGGCTGGCCAGGGGCAGGGGCCCTGCTGGGTCCTGCCCCTGGCCTGTGGGGCCTCTGAGCACAACCGGCCCTCTCCCGCTGGAAGACCTCCCCGGCTGCCTCCAAAGGCCGCTTTGCAAGCACTCTCGCCGGCTGTTCCCGCCAGCCGCGCACAACGCTACCAAGCCCGGGAGAAAAGCGCTTCGGGGTGGTGCTCTCTCCCGGCCCTTGCCCCTGAGCCTGGGGGCCAGGCAGGGGGTCCACACTCCCAGGCCAAGGCAGAACCACATGCACACGTCTGTTCCTGCCCCCTGCACCGGCAGAGAGCTCGGGGGAGCCAGAGTCTATCAGGCAGCTGCTGGGCTGGCCGCCTGTGTGGGAAGGGGCAGAGCCGACCTAGGGCCACACTGGGCCTCTTGCTCTCCCTGCTGCCCTGAGGCTGCTGGGCCAAAGAGGTCTTGGGCATCCAGCCCCTTGCTGGTCCCTTCCCTCTGACGAGGCCCTCTGAGCTCCAGCCCCTTGCAGTGTGGAGACAGCCCCTGCCAGCAACCTCCTCTCCAAGGAGGCCTCAAGCGAGGCCTAGGCCCAGGGGAAAGGCACCAGCGGGGATGAGACTGGGGAGGCGCCCGGGCATGTCTGGACCCAGTCCCCGCAGCCTGCCCCTTGCTGGGGCAGTACCCCCGGAGGCCAGGAAGGTCTGGGCAAGGCTGGCCAGGGGCAGGGGCCCTGCTGGGTCCTGCCCCTGGCCTGTGGGGCCTCTGAGCACAACCGGCCCTCTCCCGCTGGAAGACCTCCCCGGCTGCCTCCAAAGGCCGCTTTGCAAGCACTCTCGCCGGCTGTTCCCGCCAGCCGCGCCCAACGCTCCCAAGCCCGGGAGAAAAGCGCTTCGGGGTGGTGCTCTCTCCCGGCCCTTGCCCCTGAGCCTGGGGGCCAGGCAGGGGGTCCACACTCCCAGGCCAAGGCAGAACCACATGCACACGTCTGTTCCTGCCCCCTGCACCGGCAGAGAGCTCGGGGGAGCCAGAGTCTGTCAGGCAGCTGCTGGGCTGGCCGCCTGTGTGGGAAGGGGCAGAGCCGACCTAGGGGCACACTGGGCCTCTTGCTCTCCCTGCTGCCCTGAGGCTGCTGGGCCAAAGAGGTCTTGGGCATCCAGCCCCTTGCTGGTCCCTTCCCTCTGACGAGGCCCTCTGAGCTCCAGCCCCTTGCAGTGTGGAGACAGCCCCTGCCAGCAACCTCCTCTCCAAGGAGGCCTCAAGCGAGGCCTAGGCCCAGGGGAAAGGCACCAGCGGGGATGAGCCTGGGGAGGCGCCCGGGCATGTCTGGACCCAGTCCCCGCAGCCTGCCCCTTGCTGGGGCAGTACCCCCGGAGGCCAGGAAGGTCTGGGCAAGGCTGGCCAGGGGCAGGGGCCCTGCTGGGTCCTGCCCCTGGCCTGTGGGGCCTCTGAGCACAACCGGCCCTCTCCCGCTGGAAGACCTCCCCGGCTGCCTCCAAAGGCCGCTTTGCAAGCACTCTCGCCGGCTGTTCCCGCCAGCCGCGCACAACGCTCCCAAGCCCGGGAGAAAAGCGCTTCGGGGTGGTGCTCTCTCCCGGCCCTTGCCCCTGAGCCTGGGGGCCAGGCAGGGGCTCCACACTCCCAGGCCAAGGCAGAACCACATGCACACGTCTGTTCCTGCCCCCTGCACCGGCAGAGAGCTCGGGGGAGCCAGAGTCTGTCAGGCAGCTGCTGGGCTGGCCGCCTGTGTGGGAAGGGGCAGAGCCGACCTAGGGGCACACTGGGCCTCTTGCTCTCCCTGCTGCCCTGAGGCTGCTGGGCCAAAGAGGTCTTGGGCATCCAGCCCCTTGCTGGTCCCTTCCCTCTGACGAGGCCCTCTGAGCTCCAGCCCCTTGCAGTGTGGAGACAGCCCCTGCCAGCAACCTCCTCTCCAAGGAGGCCTCAAGCGAGGCCTAGGCCCAGGGGAAAGGCACCAGCGGGGATGAGCCTGGGGAGGCGCCCGGGCATGTCTGGACCCAGTCCCCGCAGCCTGCCCCTTGCTGGGGCAGTACCCCCGGAGGCCAGGAAGGTCTGGGCAAGGCTGGCCAGGGGCAGGGGCCCTGCTGGGTCCTGCCCCTGGCCTGTGGGGCCTCTGAGCACAACCGGCCCTCTCCCGCTGGAAGACCTCCCCGGCTGCCTCCAAAGGCCGCTTTGCAAGCACTCTCGCCGGCTGTTCCCGCCAGCCGCGCACAACGCTCCCAAGCCCGGGAGAAAAGCGCTTCGGGGTGGTGCTCTCTCCCGGCCCTTGCCCCTGAGCCTGGGGGCCAGGCAGGGGATCCACACTCCCAGGCCAAGGCAGAACCACATGCACACGTCTGTTCCTGCCCCCTGCACCGGCAGAGAGCTCGGGGGAGCCAGAGTCTGTCAGGCAGCTGCTGGGCTGGCCGCCTGTGTGGGAAGGGGCAGAGCCGACCTAGGGGCACACTGGGCCTCTTGCTCTCCCTGCTGCCCTGAGGCTGCTGGGCCAAAGAGGTCTTGGGCATCCAGCCCCTTGCTGGTCCCTTCCCTCTGACGAGGCCCTCTGAGCTCCAGCCCCTTGCAGTGTGGAGACAGCCCCTGCCAGCAACCTCCTCTCCAAGGAGGCCTCAAGCGAGGCCTAGGCCCAGGGGAAAGGCACCAGCGGGGATGAGCCTGGGGAGGCGCCCGGGCATGTCTGGACCCAGTCCCCGCAGCCTGCCCCTTGCTGGGGCAGTAGCCCCGGAGGCCAGGAAGGTCTGGGCAAGGCTGGCCAGGGGCAGGGGCCCTGCTGGGTCCTGCCCCTGGCCTGTGGGGCCTCTGAGCACAACCGGCCCTCTCCCACTGGAAGACCTCCCCGGCTGCCTCCAAAGGCCGCTTTGCAAGCACTCTCGCCGGCTGTTCCCGCCAGCCGCGCACAACGCTCCCAAGCCCGGGAGAAAAGCGCTTCGGGGTGGTGCTCTCTCCCGGCCCTTGACCCTGAGCCTGGGGGCCAGGCAGGGGGTCCACACTCCCAGGCCAAGGCAGAACCACATGCACACGTCTGTTCCTGCCCCCTGCACCGGCAGAGAGCTCGGGGGAGCCAGAGTCTGTCAGGCAGCTGCTGGGCGGGCCGCCTGTGTGGGAAGGGGCAGAGCCGACCTAGGGGCACACTGGGCCTCTTGCTCTCCCTGCTGCCCTGAGGCTGCTGGGCCAAAGAGGTCTTGGGCATCCAGCCCCTTGC
Source organism: Cervus elaphus (assembly GCF_910594005.1). NCBI lineage: Eukaryota > Metazoa > Chordata > Mammalia > Artiodactyla > Cervidae > Cervus > Cervus elaphus. Next base: position 748,726 of record NW_025316701.1, on the reverse strand, counting down.
TGGTCCCTTCCCTCTGACGAGGCCCTCTGAGCTCCAGCCCCTTGCAGTGTGGAGACAGCCCCTGCCAGCAACCTCCTCTCCAAGGAGGCCTCAAGCGAGGCCTAGGCCCAGGGGAAAGGCACCAGCGGGGATGAGCCTGGGGAGGCGCCCGGGCATGTCTGGACCCAGTCCCCGCAGCCTGCCCCTTGCTGGGGCAGTACCCCCGGAGGCCAGGAAGGTCTGGGCAAGGCTGGCCAGGGGCAGGGGCCCTGCTGGGTCCTGCCCCTGGCCTGTGGGGCCTCTGAGCACAACCGGCCCTCTCCCGCTGGAAGACCTCCCCGGCTGCCTCCAAAGGCCGCTTTGCAAGCACTCTCGCCGGCTGTTCCCGCCAGCCGCGCACAACGCTCCCAAGCACGGGAGAAAAGCGCTTCGGGGTGGTGCTCTCTCCCGGCCCTTGCCCCTGAGCCTGGGGCCAGGCAGGGGATCCACACTCCCAGGCCAAGGCAGAACCACATGCACACGTCTGTTCCTGCCCCCTGCACCGGCCGAGAGCTCGGGGGAGCCAGAGTCTGTCAGGCAGCTGCTGGGCTGGCCGCCTGTGTGGGAAGGGGCAGAGCCGACCTAGGGGCACACTGGGCCTCTTGCTCTCCCTGCTGCCCTGAGGCTGCTGGGCCAAAGAGGTCTTGGGCATCCAGCCCCTTGCTGGTCCCTTCCCTCTGACGAGGCCCTCTGAGCTCCAGCACCTTGCAGTGTGGAGACAGCCCCTGCCAGCAACCTCCTCTCCAAGGAGGCCTCAAGCGAGGCCTAGGCCCAGGGGAAAGGCACCAGCGGGGATGAGCCTGGGGAGGCGCCCGGGCATGTCTGGACCCAGTCCCCGCAGCCTGCCCCTTGCTGGGGCAGTACCCCCGGAGGCCAGGAAGGTCTGGGCAAGGCTGGCCAGGGGCAGGGGCCCTGCTGGGTCCTGCCCCTGGCCTGTGGGGCCTCTGAGCACAACCGGCCCTCTCCCGCTGGAAGACCTCCCCGGCTGCCTCCAAAGGCCGCTTTGCAAGCACTCTCGCCGGCTGTTCCCGCCAGCCGCGCACAACGCTCCCAAGCCCGGGAGAAAAGCGCTTCGGGGTGGTGCTCTCTCCCGGCCCTTGCCCCTGAGCCTGGGGGCCAGGCAGGGGCTCCACACTCCCAGGCCAAGGCAGAACCACATGCACACGTCTGTTCCTGCCCCCTGCACCGGCAGAGAGCTCGGGGGAGCCAGAGTCTGTCAGGCAGCTGCTGGGCTGGCCGCCTGTGTGGGAAGGGGCAGAGCCGACCTAGGGGCACACTGGGCCTCTTGCTCTCCCTGCTGCCCTGAGGCTGCTGGGCCAAAGAGGTCTTGGGCATCCAGCCCCTTGCTGGTCCCTTCCCTCTGACGAGGCCCTCTGAGCTCCAGCCCCTTGCAGTGTGGAGACAGCCCCTGCCAGCAACCTCCTCTCCAAGGAGGCCTCAACCGAGGCCTAGGCCCAGGGGAAAGGCACCAGCGGGGATGAGCCTGGGGAGGCGCCCGGGCATGTCTGGACCCAGTCCCCGCAGCCTGCCCCTTGCTGGGGCAGTACCCCCGGAGGCCAGGAAGGTCTGGGCAAGGCTGGCCAGGGGCAGGGGCCCTGCTGGGTCCTGCCCCTGGCCTGTGGGGCCTCTGAGCACAACCGGCCCTCTCCCGCTGGAAGACCTCCCCGGCTGCCTCCAAAGGCCGCTTTGCAAGCACTCTCGCCGGCTGTTCCCGCCAGCCGCGCACAACGCTCCCAAGCCCGGGAGAAAAGCGCTTCGGGGTGGTGCTCTCTCCCGGCCCTTGCCCCTGAGCCTGGGGGCCAGGCAGGGGGTCCACACTCCCAGGCCAAGGCAGAACCACATGCACACGTCTGTTCCTGCCCCCTGCACCGGCAGAGAGCTCGGGGGAGCCAGAGTCTGTCAGGCAGCTGCTGGGCTGGCCGCCTGTGTGGGAAGGGGCAGAGCCGACCTAGGGGCACACTGGGCCTCTTGCTCTCCCTGCTGCCCTGAGGCTGCTGGGCCAAAGAGGTCTTGGGCATCCAGCCCCTTGCTGGTCCCTTCCCTCTGACGAGGCCCTCTGAGCTCCAGCCCCTTGCAGTGTGGAGACAGCCCCTGCCAGCAACCTCCTCTCCAAGGAGGCCTCAACCGAGGCCTAGGCCCAGGGGAAAGGCACCAGCGGGGATGAGCCTGGGGAGGCGCCCGGGCATGTCTGGACCCAGTCCCCGCAGCCTGCCCCTTGCTGGGGCAGTACCCCCGGAGGCCAGGAAGGTCTGGGCAAGGCTGGCCAGGGGCAGGGGCCCTGCTGGGTCCTGCCCCTGGCCTGTGGGGCCTCTGAGCACAACCGGCCCTCTCCCGCTGGAAGACCTCCCCGGCTGCCTCCAAAGGCCGCTTTGCAAGCACTCTCGCCGGCTGTTCCCGCCAGCCGCGCACAACGCTCCCAAGCACGGGAGAAAAGCGCTTCGGGGTGGTGCTCTCTCCCGGCCCTTGCCCCTGAGCCTGGGGCCAGGCAGGGGATCCACACTCCCAGGCCAAGGCAGAACCACATGCACACGTCTGTTCCTGCCCCCTGCACCGGCCGAGAGCTCGGGGGAGCCAGAGTCTGTCAGGCAGCTGCTGGGCTGGCCGCCTGTGTGGGAAGGGGCAGAGCCGACCTAGGGGCACACTGGGCCTCTTGCTCTCCCTGCTGCCCTGAGGCTGCTGGGCCAAAGAGGTCTTGGGCATCCAGCCCCTTGCTGGTCCCTTCCCTCTGACGAGGCCCTCTGATCTCCAGCACCTTGCAGTGTGGAGACAGCCCCTGCCAGCAACCTCCTCTCCAAGGAGGCCTCAAGCGAGGCCTAGGCCCAGGGGAAAGGCACCAGCGGGGATGAGCCTGGGGAGGCGCCCGGGCATGTCTGGACCCAGTCCCCGCAGCCTGCCCCTTGCTGGGGCAGTACCCCCGGAGGCCAGGAAGGTCTGGGCAAGGCTGGCCAGGGGCAGGGGCCCTGCTGGGTCCTGCCCCTGGCCTGTGGGGCCTCTGAGCACAACCGGCCCTCTCCCGCTGGAAGACCTCCCCGGCTGCCTCCAAAGGCCGCTTTGCAAGCACTCTCGCCGGCTGTTCCCGCCAGCCGCGCACAACGCTCCCAAGCCCGGGAGAAAAGCGCTTCGGGGTGGTGCTCTCTCCCGGCCCTTGCCCCTGAGCCTGGGGGCCAGGCAGGGGCTCCACACTCCCAGGCCAAGGCAGAACCACATGCACACGTCTGTTCCTGCCCCCTGCACCGGCAGAGAGCTCGGGGGAGCCAGAGTCTGTCAGGCAGCTGCTGGGCTGGCCGCCTGTGTGGGAAGGGGCAGAGCCGACCTAGGGGCACACTGGGCCTCTTGCTCTCCCTGCTGCCCTGAGGCTGCTGGGCCAAAGAGGTCTTGGGCATCCAGCCCCTTGCTGGTCCCTTCCCTCTGACGAGGCCCTCTGAGCTCCAGCCCCTTGCAGTGTGGAGACAGCCCCTGCCAGCAACCTCCTCTCCAAGGAGGCCTCAAGCGAGGCCTAGGCCCAGGGGAAAGGCACCAGCGGGGATGAGCCTGGGGAGGCGCCCGGGCATGTCTGGACCCAGTCCCCGCAGCCTGCCCCTTGCTGGGGCAGTACCCCCGGAGGCCAGGAAGGTCTGGGCAAGGCTGGCCAGGGGCAGGGGCCCTGCTGGGTCCTGCCCCTGGCCTGTGGGGCCTCTGAGCACAACCGGCCCTCTCCCGCTGGAAGACCTCCCCGGCTGCCTCCAAAGGCCGCTTTGCAAGCACTCTCGCCGGCTGTTCCCGCCAGCCGCGCACAACGCTCCCAAGCCCGGGAGAAAAGCGCTTCGGGGTGGTGCTCTCTCCCGGCCCTTGCCCCTGAGCCTGGGGGCCAGGCAGGGGGTCCACACTCCCAGGCCAAGGCAGAACCACATGCACACGTCTGTTCCTGCCCCCTGCACCGGCAGAGAGCTCTGGGGAGCCAGAGTCTGTCAGGCAGCTGCTGGGCTGGCCGCCTGTGTGGGAAGGGGCAGAGCCGACCTAGGGGCACACTGGGCCTCTTGCTCTCCCTGCTGCCCTGAGGCTGCTGGGCCAAAGAGGTCTTGGGCATCCAGCCCCTTGCTGGTCCCTTCCCTCTGACGAGGCCCTCTGAGCTCCAGCCCCTTGCAGTGTGGAGACAGCCCCTGCCAGCAACCTCCTCTCCAAGGAGGCCTCAACCGAGGCCTAGGCCCAGGGGAAAGGCACCAGCGGGGATGAGCCTGGGGAGGCGCCCGGGCATGTCTGGACCCAGTCCCCGCAGCCTGCCCCTTGCTGGGGCAGTACCCCCGGAGGCCAGGAAGGTCTGGGCAAGGCTGGCCAGGGGCAGGGGCCCTGCTGGGTCCTGCCCCTGGCCTGTGGGGCCTCTGAGCACAACCGGCCCTCTCCCGCTGGAAGACCTCCCCGGCTGCCTCCAAAGGCCGCTTTGCAAGCACTCTCGCCGGCTGTTCCCGCCAGCCGCGCACAACACTCCCAAGCACGGGAGAAAAGCGCTTCGGGGTGGTGCTCTCTCCCGGCCCTTGCCCCTGAGCCTGGGGGCCAGGCAGGGGATCCACACTCCCAGGCCAAGGCAGAACCACATGCACACGTCTGTTCCTGCCCCCTGCACCGGCCGAGAGCTCGGGGGAGCCAGAGTCTGTCAGGCAGCTGCTGGGCTGGCCGCCTGTGTGGGAAGGGGCAGAGCCGACCTAGGGGCACACTGGGCCTCTTGCTCTCCCTGCTGCCCTGAGGCTGCTGGGCCAAAGAGGTCTTGGGCATCCAGCCCCTTGCTGGTCCCTTCCCTCTGACGAGGCCCTCTGATCTCCAGCACCTTGCAGTGTGGAGACAGCCCCTGCCAGCAACCTCCTCTCCAAGGAGGCCTCAAGCGAGGCCTAGGCCCAGGGGAAAGGCACCAGCGGGGATGAGCCTGGGGAGGCGCCCGGGCATGTCTGGACCCAGTCCCCGCAGCCTGCCCCTTGCTGGGGCAGTACCCCCGGAGGCCAGGAAGGTCTGGGCAAGGCTGGCCAGGGGCAGGGGCCCTGCTGGGTCCTGCCCCTGGCCTGTGGGGCCTCTGAGCACAACCGGCCCTCTGCCGCTGGAAGACCTCCCCGGCTGCCTCCAAAGGCCGCTTTGCAAGCACTCTCGCCGGCTGTTCCCGCCAGCCGCGCACAACGCTCCCAAGCCCGGGAGAAAAGCGCTTCGGGGTGGTGCTCTCTCCCGGCCCTTGCCCCTGAGCCTGGGGGCCAGGCAGGGGGTCCACACTCCCAGGCCAAGGCAGAACCACATGCACACGTCTGTTCCTGCCCCCTGCACCGGCAGAGAGCTCGGGGGAGCCAGAGTCTGTCAGGCAGCTGCTGGGCTGGCCGCCTGTGTGGGAAGGGGCAGAGCCGACCTAGGGGCACACTGGGCCTCTTGCTCTTCCTGCTGCCCTGAGGCTGCTGGGCCAAAGAGGTCTTGGGCATCCAGCCCCTTGCTGGTCCCTTCCCTCTGACGAGGCCCTCTGAGCTCCAGCCCCTTGCAGTGTGGAGACAGCCCCTGCCAGCAACCTCCTCTCCAAGGAGGCCTCAAGCGAGGCCTAGGCCCAGGGGAAAGGCACCAGCGGGGATGAGCCTGGGGAGGCGCCCGGGCATGTCTGGACCCAGTCCCCGCAGCCTGCCCCTTGCTGGGGCAGTAGCCCCGGAGGCCAGGAAGGTCTGGGAAAGGCTGGCCAGGGGCAGGGGCCCTGCTGGGTCCTGCCCCTGGCCTGTGGGGCCTCTGAGCACAACCGGCCCTCTCCCGCTGGAAGACCTCCCCGGCTGCCTCCAAAGACCGCTTTGCAAGCACTCTCGCCGGCTGTTCCCGCCAGCCGCGCACAACGCTCCCAAGCCCGGGAGAAAAGCGCTTCGGGGTGGTGCTCTCTCCCGGCCCTTGCCCCTGAGCCTGGGGGCCAGGCAGGGAGTCCACACTCCCAGGCCAAGGCAGAACCACATGCACACGTCTGTTCCTGCCCCCTGCACCGGCAGAGAGCTCGGGGGAGCCAGAGTCTGTCAGGCAGCTGCTGGGCTGGCCGCCTGTGTGGGAAGGGGCAGAGCCGACCTAGGGGCACACTGGGCCTCTTGCTCTCCCTGCTGCCCTGAGGCTGCTGGGCCAAAGAGGTTTTGGGCATCCAGCCCCTTGCTGGTCCCTTCCCTCTGACGAGGCCCTCTGAGCTCCAGCCCCTTGCAGTGTGGAGACAGCCCCTGCCAGCAACCTCCTCTCCAAGGAGGCCTCAAGCGAGGCCTAGGCCCAGGGGAAAGGCACCAGCGGGGATGAGCCTGGGGAGGCGCCCGGGCATGTCTGGACCCAGTCCCCGCAGCCTGCCCCTTGCTGGGGCAGTACCCCCGGAGGCCAGGAAGGTCTGGGCAAGGCTGGCCAGGGGCAGGGGCCCTGCTGGGTCCTGCCCCTGGCCTGTGGGGCCTCTGAGCACAACCGGCCCTCTCCCGCTGGAAGACCTCCCCGGCTGCCTCCAAAGGCCGCTTTGCAAGCACTCTCGCCGGCTGTTCCCGCCAGCCGCGCACAACGCTCCCAAGCCCGGGAGAAAAGCGCTTCGGGGTGGTGCTCTCTCCCGGCCCTTGCCCCTGAGCCTGGGGGCCAGGCAGGGGGTCCACACTCCCAGGCCAAGGCAGAACCACATGCACACGTCTGTTCCTGCCCCCTGCACCGGCAGAGAGCTCGGGGGAGCCAGAGTCTGTCAGGCAGCTGCTGGGCTGGCCGCCTGTGTGGGAAGGGGCAGAGCCGACCTAGGGGCACACTGGGCCTCTTGCTCTCCCTGCTGCCCTGAGGCTGCTGGGCCAAAGAGGTCTTGGGCATCCAGCCCCTTGCTGGTCCCTTCCCTCTGACGAGGCCCTCTGAGCTCCAGCCCCTTGCAGTGTGGAGACAGCCCCTGCCAGCAACCTCCTCTCCAAGGAGGCCTCAAGCGAGGCCTAGGCCCAGGGGAAAGGCACCAGCGGGGATGAGCCTGGGGAGGCGCCCGGGCATGTCTGGACCCAGTCCCCGCAGCCTGCCCCTTGCTGGGGCAGTACCCCCGGAGGCCAGGAAGGTCTGGGCAAGGCTGGCCAGGGGCAGGGGCCCTGCTGGGTCCTGCCCCTGGCCTGTGGGGCCTCTGAGCACAACCGGCCCTCTGCCGCTGGAAGACCTCCCCGGCTGCCTCCAAAGGCCGCTTTGCAAGCACTCTCGCCGGCTGTTCCCGCCAGCCGCGCACAACGCTCCCAAGCCCGGGAGAAAAGCGCTTCGGGGTGGTGCTCTCTCCCGGCCCTTGCCCCTGAGCCTAGGGGGCAGGCAGGGGGTCCACACTCCCAGGCCAAGGCAGAACCACATGCACACGTCTGTTCCTGCCCCCTGCACCGGCAGAGAGCTCGGGGGAGCCAGAGTCTGTCAGGCAGCTGCTGGGCTGGCCGCCTGTGTGGGAAGGGGCAGAGCCGACCTAGGGGCACACTGGGCCTCTTGCTCTCCCTGCTGCCCTGAGGCTGCTGGGCCAAAGAGGTCTTGGGCATCCAGCCCCTTGCTGGTCCCTTCCCTCTGATGAGGCCCTCTGAGCTCCAGCCCCTTGCAGTGTGGAGACAGCCCCTGCCAGCAACCTCCTCTCCAAGGAGGCCTCAAGCGAGGCCTAGGCCCAGGGGAAAGGCACCAGTGGGGATGAGACTGGGGAGGCGCCCGGGCATGTCTGGACCCAGTCCCCGCAGCCTGCCACTTGCTGGGGCAGTACCCCCGGAGGCCAGGAAGGTCTGGGCAAGGCTGGCCAGGGGCAGGGGCCCTGCTGGGTCCTGCCCCTGGCCTGTGGGGCCTCTGAGCACAACCGGCCCTCTCCCGCTGGAAGACCTCCCCGGCTGCCTCCAAAGGCCGCTTTGCAAGCACTCTCGCCGGCTGTTCCCGCCAGCCGCGCACAACGCTCCCAAGCCCGGGAGAAAAGCGCTTCGGGGTGGTGCTCTCTCCCGGCCCTTGCCCCTGAGCCTGGGGGCCAGGCAGGGGGTCCACACTCCCAGGCCAAGGCAGAACCACATGCACACGTCTGTTCCTGCCCCCTGCACCGGCAGAGAGCTCGGGGGAGCCAGAGTCTGTCAGGCAGCTGCTGGGCTGGCCGCCTGTGTGGGAAGGGGCAGAGCCGACCTAGGGGCACACTGGGCCTCTTGCTCTCCCTGCTGCCCTGAGGCTGCTGGGCCAAAGAGGTCTTGGGCATCCAGCCCCTTGCTGGTCCCTTCCCTCTGACGGGGCCCTCTGAGCTCCAGCCCCTTGCAGTGTGGAGACAGCCCCTGCCAGCAACCTCCTCTCCAAGGAGGCCTTAAGAGAGGCCTAGGCCCAGGGGAAAGGCACCAGCGGGGATGAGCCTGGGGAGGCGCCCGGGCATGTCTGGACCCAGTCCCCGCAGCCTGCCCCTTGCTGGGGCAGTACCCCCGGAGGCCAGGAAGGTCTGGGCAAGGCTGGCCAGGGGCAGGGGCCCTGCTGGGTCCTGCCCCTGGCCTGTGGGGCCTCTGAGCACAACCGGCCCTCTCCCGCTGGAAGACCTCCCCGGCTGCCTCCAAAGGCCACTTTGCAAGCACTCTCGCCGGCTGTTCCCGCCAGCCGCGCACAACGCTCCCAAGCCCGGGAGAAAAGCGCTTCGGGGTGGTGCTCTCTCCCGGCCCTTGCCCCTGAGCCTGGGGGCCAGGCAGGGGCTCCACACTCCCAGGCCAAGGCAGAACCACATGCACACGTCTGTTCCTGCCCCCTGCACCGGCAGAGAGCTCGGGGGAGCCAGAGTCTGTCAGGCAGCTGCTGGGCTGGCCGCCTGTGTGGGAAGGGGCAGAGCCGACCTAGGGGCACACTGGGCCTCTTGCTCTCCCTGCTGCCCTGAGGCTGCTGGGCCAAAGAGGTCTTGGGCATCCAGCCCCTTGCTGGTCCCTTCCCTCTGACGAGGCCCTCTGAGCTCCAGCCCCTTGCAGTGTGGAGACAGCCCCTGCCAGCAACCTCCTCTCCAAGGAGGCCTCAAGCGAGGCCTAGGCCCAGGGGAAAGGCACCAGCGGGGATGAGCCTGGGGAGGCGCCCGGGCATGTCTGGACCCAGTCCCCGCAGCCTGCCCCTTGCTGGGGCAGTACCCCCGGAGGCCAGGAAGGTCTGGGCAAGGCTGGCCAGGGGCAGGGGCCCTGCTGGGTCCTGCCCCTGGCCTGTGGGGCCTCTGAGCACAACCGGCCCTCTCCCGCTGGAAGACCTCCCCGGCTGCCTCCAAAGGCCGCTTTGCAAGCACTCTCGCCGGCTGTTCCCGCCAGCCGCGCACAACGCTCCCAAGCCCGGGAGAAAAGCGCTTCGGGGTGGTGCTCTCTCCCGGCCCTTGCCCCTGAGCCTGGGGGCCAGGCAGGGGGTCCACACTCCCAGGCCAAGGCAGAACCACATGCACACGTCTGTTCCTGCCCCCTGCACCGGCAGAGAGCTCGGGGGAGCCAGAGTCTGTCAGGCAGCTGCTGGGCTGGCCGCCTGTGTGGGAAGGGGCAGAGCCGACCTAGGGGCACACTGGGCCTCTTGCTCTCCCTGCTGCCCTGAGGCTGCTGGGCCAAAGAGGTCTTGGGCATCCAGCCCCTTGCTGGTCCCTTCCCTCTGACGAGGCCCTCTGAGCTCCAGCCCCTTGCAGTGTGGAGACAGCCCCTGCCAGCAACCTCCTCTCCAAGGAGGCCTCAAGCGAGGCCTAGGCCCAGGGGAAAGGCACCAGCGGGGATGAGCCTGGGGAGGCGCCCGGGCATGTCTGGACCCAGTCCCCGCAGCCTGCCCCTTGCTGGGGCAGTACCCCCGGAGGCCAGGAAGGTCTGGGCAAGGCTGGCCAGGGGCAGGGGCCCTGCTGGGTCCTGCCCCTGGCCTGTGGGGCCTCTGAGCACAACCGGCCCTCTCCCGCTGGAAGACCTCCCCGGCTGCCTCCAAAGGCCGCTTTGCAAGCGCTCTCGCCGGCTGTTCCCGCCAGCCGCGCACAACGCTCCCAAGCCCGGGAGAAAAGCGCTTCGGGGTGGTGCTCTCTCCCGGCCCTTGCCCCTGAGCCTGGGGGGCAGGCAGGGGGTCCACACTCCCAGGCCAAGGCAGAACCACATGCACACGTCTGTTCCTGCCCCCTCCACCGGCAGAGAGCTCCGGGGAGCCAGAGTCTGTCAGGCAGCTGCTGGGCTGGCCGCCTGTGTGGGAAGGGGCAGAGCCGACCTAGGGGCACACTGGGCCTCTTGCTCTCCCTGCTGCCCTGAGGCTGCTGGGCCAAAGAGGTCTTGGGCATCCAGCCCCTTGCTGGTCCCTTCCCTCTGACGAGGCCCTCTGAGCTCCAGCCCCTTACAGTGTGGAGACAGCCCCTGCCAGCAACCTCCTCTCCAAGGAGGCCTCAAGCGAGGCCTAGGCCCAGGGGAAAGGCACCAGCGGGGATGAGCCTGGGGAGGCGCCCGGGCATGTCTGGACCCAGTCCCCGCAGCCTGCCCCTTGCTGGGGCAGTACCCCCGGAGGCCAGGAAGGTCTGGGCAAGGCTGGCCAGGGGCAGGGGCCCTGCTGGGTCCTGCCCCTGGCCTGTGGGGCCTCTGAGCACAACCGGCCCTCTCCCGCTGGAAGACCTCCCCGGCTGCCTCCAAAGGCCGCTTTGCAAGCACTCTCGCCGGCTGTTCCCGCCAGCCGCGCACAACGCTCCCAAGCCCGGGAGAAAAGCGCTTCGGGGTGGTGCTCTCTCCCGGCCCTTGCCCCTGAGCCTGGGGGCCAGGCAGGGGGTCCACACTCCCAGGCCAAGGCAGAACCACATGCACACGTCTGTTCCTGCCCCCTGCACCGGCAGAGAGCTCGGGGGAGCCAGAGTCTGTCAGGCAGCTGCTGGGCTGGCCGCCTGTGTGGGAAGGGGCAGAGCCGACCTAGGGGCACACTGGGCCTCTTGCTCTCCCTGCTGCCCTGAGGCTGCTGGGCCAAAGAGGTCTTGGGCATCCAGCCCCTTGCTGGTCCCTTCCCTCTGACGAGGCCCTCTGAGCTCCAGCCCCTTGCAGTGTGGAGACAGCCCCTGCCAGCAACCTCCTCTCCAAGGAGGCCTCAACCGAGGCCTAGGCCCAGGGGAAAGGCACCAGCGGGGATGAGCCTGGGGAGGCGCCCGGGCATGTCTGGACCCAGTCCCCGCAGCCTGCCCCTTGCTGGGGCAGTACCCCCGGAGGCCAGGAAGGTCTGGGCAAGGCTGGCCAGGGGCAGGGGCCCTGCTGGGTCCTGCCCCTGGCCTGTGGGGCCTCTGAGCACAACCGGCCCTCTCCCGCTGGAAGACCTCCCCGGCTGCCTCCAAAGGCCGCTTTGCAAGCACTCTCGCCGGCTGTTCCCGCCAGCCGCGCACAATGGTCCCAAGCCCGGGAGAAAAGCGCTTCGGGGTGGTGCTCTCTCCCGGCCCTTGCCCCTGAGCCTGGGGGCCAGGCAGGGGGTCCACACTCCCAGGCCAAGGCAGAACCACATGCACACGTCTGTTCCTGCCCCCTGCACCGGCAGAGAGCTCGGGGGAGCCAGAGTCTGTCAGGCAGCTGCTGGGCTGGCCGCCTGTGTGGGAAGGGGCAGAGCCGACCTAGGGGCACACTGGGCCTCTTGCTCTCCCTGCTGCCCTGAGGCTGCTGGGCCAAAGAGGTCTTGGGCATCCAGCCCCTTGCTGGTCCCTTCCCTCTGACGAGGCCCTCTGAGCTCCAGCCCCTTGCAGTGTGGAGACAGCCCCTGCCAGCAACCTCCTCTCCAAGGAGGCCTCAAGCGAGGCCTAGGCCCAGGGGAAAGGCACCAGCGGGGATGAGCCTGGGGAGGCGCCCCGGGCATGTCTGGACCCAGTCCCCGCAGCCTGCCCCTTGCTGGGGCAGTAGCCCTGGAGGCCAGGAAGGTCTGGGCAAGGCTGGCCAGGGGCAGGGGCCCTGCTGGGTCCTGCCCCTGGCCTGTGGGGCCTCTGAGCACAACCGGCCCTCTCCCGCTGGAAGACCTCCCCGGCTGCCTCCAAAGGCCGCTTTGCAAGCACTCTCGCCGGCTGTTCCCGCCAGCCGCGCACAACGCTCCCAAGCCCGGGAGAAAAGCGCTTCGGGGTGGTGCTCTCTCCCGGCCCTTGCCCCTGAGCCTGGGGGCCAGGCAGGGGATCCACACTCCCAGGCCAAGGCAGAACCACATGCACACGTCTGTTCCTGCCCCCTGCACCGGCAGAGAGCTCGGGGGAGCCAGAGTCTGTCAGGCAGCTGCTGGGCTGGCCGCCTGTGTGGGAAGGGGCAGAGCCGACCTAGGGGCACACTGGGCCTCTTGCTCTCCCTGCTGCCCTGAGGCTGCTGGGCCAAAGAGGTCTTGGGCATCCAGCCCCTTGCTGGTCCCTTCCCTCTGACGAGGCCCTCTGAGCTCCAGCACCTTGCAGTGTGGAGACAGCCCCTGCCAGCAACCTCCTCTCCAAGGAGGCCTCAAGCGAGGCCTAGGCCCAGGGGAAAGGCACCAGCGGGGATGAGCCTGGGGAGGCGCCCGGGCATGTCTGGACCCAGTCCCCGCAGCCTGCCCCTTGCTGGGGCAGTACCCCCGGAGGCCAGGAAGGTCTGGGCAAGGCTGGCCAGGGGCAGGGGCCCTGCTGGGTCCTGCCCCTGGCCTGTGGGGCCTCTGAGCACAACCGGCCCTCTCCCGCTGGAAGACCTCCCCGGCTGCCTCCAAAGGCCGCTTTGCAAGCACTCTCGCCGGCTGTTCCCGCCAGCCGCGCACAACGCTCCCAAGCCCGGGAGAAAAGCGCTTCGGGGTGGTGCTCTCTCCCGGCCCTTGCCCCTGAGCCTGGGGGCCAGGCAGGGGGTCCACACTCCCAGGCCAAGGCAGAACCACATGCACACGTCTGTTCCTGCCCCCTGCACCGGCAGAGAGCTCGGGGGAGCCAGAGTCTGTCAGGCAGCTGCTGGGCTGGCCGCCTGTGTGGGAAGGGGCAGAGCCGACCTAGGGGCACACTGGGCCTCTTGCTCTCCCTGCTGCCCTGAGGCTGCTGGGCCAAAGAGGTCTTGGGCATCCAGCCCCTTGCTGGTCCCTTCCCTCTGACGAGGCCCTCTGAGCTCCAGCCCCTTGCAGTGTGGAGACAGCCCCTGCCAGCAACCTCCTCTCCAAGGAGGCCTCAAGCGAGGCCTAGGCCCAGGGGAAAGGCACCAGCGGGGATGAGCCTGGGGAGGCGCCCGGGCATGTCTGGACCCAGTCCCCGCAGCCTGCCCCTTGCTGGGGCAGTACCCCCGGAGGCCAGGAAGGTCTGGGCAAGGCTGGCCAGGGGCAGGGGCCCTGCTGGGTCCTGCCCCTGGCTTGTGGGGCCTCTGAGCACAACCGGCCCTCTCCCGCTGGAAGACCTCCCCGGCTGCCTCCAAAGGCCGCTTTGCAAGCACTCTCGCCGGCTGTTCCCGCCAGCCGCGCACAACGCTCCCAAGCCCGGGAGAAAAGCGCTTCGGGGTGGTGCTCTCTCCCGGCCCTTGCCCCTGAGCCTGGGGGCCAGGCAGGGGGTCCACACTCCCAGGCCAAGGCAGAACCACATGCACACGTCTGTTCCTGCCCCCTGCACCGGCAGAGAGCTCGGGGGAGCCAGAGTCTGTCAGGCAGCTGCTGGGCTGGCCGCCTGTGTGGGAAGGGGCAGAGCCAACCTAGGGGCACACTGGGCCTCTTGCTCTCCCTGCTGCCCTGAGGCTGCTGGGCCAAAGAGGTCTTGGGCATCCAGCCCCTTGCTGGTCCCTTCCCTCTGACGAGGCCCTCTGAGCTCCAGCCCCTTGCAGTGTGGAGACAGCCCCTGCCAGCAACCTCCTCTCCAAGGAGGCCTCAAGCGAGGCCTAGGCCCAGGGGAAAGGCACCAGCGGGGATGAGCCTGGGGAGGCGCCCGGGCATGTCTGGACCCAGTCCCCGCAGCCTGCCCCTTGCTGGGGCAGTACCCCCGGAGGCCAGGAAGGTCTGGGCAAGGCTGGCCAGGGGCAGGGGCCCTGCTGGGTCCTGCCCCTGGCCTGTGGGGCCTCTGAGCACAACCGGCCCTCTCCCGCTGGAAGACCTCCCCGGCTGCCTCCAAAGGCCGCTTTGCAAGCACTCTCGCCGGCTGTTCCCGCCAGCCGCGCACAACGCTCCCAAGCCCGGGAGAAAAGCGCTTCGGGGTGGTGCTCTCTCCCGGCCCTTGCCCCTGAGCCTGGGGGCCAGGCAGGGGGTCCACACTCCCAGGCCAAGGCAGAACCACATGCACACGTCTGTTCCTGCCCCCTGCACCGGCAGAGAGCTCGGGGGAGCCAGAGTCTGTCAGGCAGCTGCTGGGCTGGCCGCCTGTGTGGGAAGGGGCAGAGCCGACCTAGGGGCACACTGGGCCTCTTGCTCTCCCTGCTGCCCTGAGGCTGCTGGGCCAAAGAGGTCTTGGGCATCCAGCCCCTTGCTGGTCCCTTCTGCCTGACGAGGCCCTCTGATCTCCAGCACCTTGCAGTGTGGAGACAGCCCCTGCCAGCAACCTCCTCTCCAAGGAGGCCTCAAGCGAGGCCTAGGCCCAGGGGAAAGGCACCAGCGGGGATGAGCCTGGGGAGGCGCCCGGGCATGTCTGGACCCAGTCCCCGCAGCCTGCCCCTTGCTGGGGCAGTACCCCCGGAGGCCAGGAAGGTCTGGGCAAGGCTGGCCAGGGGCAAGGGCCCTGCTGGGTCCTGCCCCTGGCCTGTGGGGCCTCTGAGCACAACCGGCCCTCTGCCGCTGGAAGACCTCCGCGGCTGCCTCCAAAGCCCGCTTTGCAAGCACTCTCGCCGGCTGTTCCCGCCAGCCGCGCACAACGCTCCCAAGCCCGGGAGAAAAGCGCTTCGGGGTGGTGCTCTCTCCCGGCCCTTGCCCCTGAGCCTGGGGGCCAGGCAGGGGGTCCACACTCCCAGGCCAAGGCAGAACCACATGCACACGTCTGTTCCTGCCCCCTGCACCGGCAGAGAGCTCGGGGGAGCCAGAGTCTGTCAGGCAGCTGCTGGGCTGGCCGCCTGTGTGGGAAGGGGCAGAGCCGACCTAGGGGCACACTGGGCCTCTTGCTCTCCCTGCTGCCCTGAGGCTGCTGGGCCAAAGAGGTCTTGGGCATCCAGCCCCTTGCTGGTCCCTTCCCTCTGACGAGGCCCTCTGAGCTCCAGCCCCTTGCAGTGTGGAGACAGCCCCTGCCAGCAACCTCCTCTCCAAGGAGGCCTCAAGCGAGGCCTAGGCCCAGGGGAAAGGCACCAGCGGGGATGAGCCTGGGGAGGCGCCCGGGCATGTCTGGACCCAGTCCCCGCAGCCTACCGCTTGCTGGGGCAGTACCCCCGGAGGCCAGGAAGGTCTGGGCAAGGCTGGCCAGGGGCAGGGGCCCTGCTGGGTCCTGCCCCTGGCCTGTGGGACCTCTGAGCACAACCGGCCCTCTCCCGCTGGAAGACCTCCCCGGCTGACTCCAAAGGCCGCTTTGCAAGCACTCTCGCCGGCTGTTCCCGCCAGCCGCGCACAACGCTCCCAAGCCCGGGAGAAAAGCGCTTCGGGGTGGTGCTCTCTCCCGGCCCTTGCCCCTGAGCCTGGGGGCCAGGCAGGGGGTCCACACTCCCAGGCCAAGGCAGAACCACATGCACACGTCTGTTCCTGCCCCCTGCACCGGCAGAGAGCTCGGGGGAGCCAGAGTCTGTCAGGCAGCTGCTGGGCTGGCCGCCTGTGTGGGAAGGGGCAGAGCCGACCTAGGGGCACACTGGGCCTCTTGCTCTCCCTGCTGCCCTGAGGCTGCTGGGCCAAAGAGGTCTTGGGCATCCAGCCCCTTGCTGGTCCCTTCCCTCTGACGAGGCCCTCTGAGCTCCAGCCCCTTGCAGTGTGGAGACAGCCCCTGCCAGCAACCTCCTCTCCAAGGAGGCCTCAAGCGAGGCCTAGGCCCAGGGGAAAGGCACCAGCGGGGATGAGCCTGGGGAGGCGCCCGGGCATGTCTGGACCCAGTCCCCGCAGCCTGCCCCTTGCTGGGGCAGTACCCCCGGAGGCCAGGAAGGTCTGGGCAAGGCTGGCCAGGGTCAGGGGCCCTGCTGGGTCCTGCCCCTGGCCTGTGGGGCCTCTGAGCACAACCGGCCCTCTCCCGCTGGAAGACCTCCCCGGCTGCCTCCAAAGGCCGCTTTGCAAGCACTCTCGCCGGCTGTTCCCGCCAGCCGCGCACAACACTCCCAAGCACGGGAGAAAAGCGCTTCGGGGTGGTGCTCTCTCCCGGCCCTTGCCCCTGAGCCTGGGGGCCAGGCAGGGGGTCCACACTCCCAGGCCAAGGCAGAACCACATGCACACGTCTGTTCCTGCCCCCTGCACCGGCAGAGAGCTCGGGGGAGCCAGAGTCTGTCAGGCAGCTGCTGGGCTGGCCGCCTGTGTGGGAAGGGGCAGAGCCGACCTAGGGGCACACTGGGCCTCTTGCTCTCCCTGCTGCCCTGAGGCTGCTGGGCCAAAGAGGTCTTGGGCATCCAGCCCCTTGCTGGTCCCTTCCCTCTGACGAGGCCCTCTGAGCTCCAGCACCTTGCAGTGTGGAGACAGCCCCTGCCAGCAACCTCCTCTCCAAGGAGGCCTCAAGCGAGGCCTAGGACCAGGGGAAAGGCACCAGCGGGGATGAGCCTGGGGAGGCGCCCGGGCATGTCTGGACCCAGTCCCCGCAGCCTGCCCCTTGCTGGGGCAGTACCCCCGGAGGCCAGGAAGGTCTGGGCAAGGCTGGCCAGGGGCAGGGGCCCTGCTGGGTCCTGCCCCTGGCCTGTGGGGCCTCTGAGCACAACCGGCCCTCTCCCGCTGGAAGACCTCCCCGGCTGCCTCCAAAGGCCGCTTTGCAAGCACTCTCGCCGGCTGTTCCCGCCAGCCGCGCACAACGCTCCCAAGCCCGGGAGAAAAGCGCTTCGGGGTGGTGCTCTCTCCCGGCCCTTGCCCCTGAGCCTGGGGGCCAGGCAGGGGCTCCACACTCCCAGGCCAAGGCAGAACCACATGCACACGTCTGTTCCTGCCCCCTGCACCGGCAGAGAGCTCGGGGGAGCCAGAGTCTGTCAGGCAGCTGCTGGGCTGGCCGCCTGTGTGGGAAGGGGCAGAGCCGACCTAGGGGCACACTGGGCCTCTTGCTCTCCCTGCTGCCCTGAGGCTGCTGGGCCAAAGAGGTCTTGGGCATCCAGCCCCTTGCTGGTCCCTTCTCCCTGACGAGGCCCTCTGATCTCCAACACCTTGCAGTGTGGAGACAGCCCCTGCCAGCAACCTCCTCTCCAAGGAGGCCTCAAGCGAGGCCTAGGCCCAGGGGAAAGGCACCAGCGGGGATGAGCCTGGGGAGGCGCCCGGGCATGTCTGGACCCAGTCCCCGCAGCCTGCCCCTTGCTGGGGCAGTACCCCCGGAGGCCAGGAAGGTCTGGGCAAGGCTGGCCAGGGGCAGGGGCCCTGGGGGTCCTGCCCCTGGCCTGTGGGGCCTCTGAGCACAACCGGCCCTCTCCCGCTGGAAGACCTCCCCGGCTGCCTCCAAAGGCCGCTTTGCAAGCACTCTCGCCGGCTGTTCCCGCCAGCCGCGCACAACGCTCCCAAGCCCGGGAGAAAAGCGCTTCGGGGTGGTGCTCTCTCCCGGCCCTTGCCCCTGAGCCTAGGGGCCAGGCAGGGGCTCCACACTCCCAGGCCAAGGCAGAACCACATGCACACGTCTGTTCCTGCCCCCTGCACCGGCAGAGAGCTCGGGGGAGCCAGAGTCTGTCAGGCAGCTGCTGGGCTGGCCGCCTGTGTGGGAAGGGGCAGAGCCGACCTAGGGGCACACTGGGCCTCTTGCTCTCCCTGCTGCCCTGAGGCTGCTGGGCCAAAGAGGTCTTGGGCATCCAGCCCCTTGCTGGTCCCTTCTCCCTGACGAGGCCCTCTGATCTCCAACACCTTGCAGTGTGGAGACAGCCCCTGCCAGCAACCTCCTCTCCAAGGAGGCCTCAAGCGAGGCCTAGGCCCAGGGGAAAGGCACCAGCGGGGATGAGCCTGGGGAGGCGCCCGGGCATGTCTGGACCCAGTCCCCGCAGCCTGCCCCTTGCTGGGGCAGTACCCCCGGAGGCCAGGAAGGTCTGGGCAAGGCTGGCCAGGGGCAGGGGCCCTGCTGGGTCCTGCCCCTGGCCTGTGGGGCCTCTGAGCACAACCGGCCCTCTCCCGCTGGAAGACCTCCCCGGCTGCCTCCAAAGGCCGCTTTGCAAGCACTCTCGCCGGCTGTTCCCGCCAGCCGCGCACAACGCTCCCAAGCCCGGGAGAAAAGCGCTTCGGGGTGGTGCTCTCTCCCGGCCCTTGCCCCTGAGCCTGGGGGCCAGGCAGGGGGTCCACACTCCCAGGCCAAGGCAGAACCACATGCACACGTCTGTTCCTGCCCCCTGCACCGGCAGAGAGCTCGGGGGAGCCAGAGTCTGTCAGGCAGCTGCTGGGCTGGCCGCCTGTGTGGGAAGGGGCAGAGCCGACCTAGGGGCACACTGGGCCTCTTGCTCTCCCTGCTGCCCTGAGGCTGCTGGGCCAAAGAGGTCTTGGGCATCCAGCCCCTTGCTGGTCCCTTCTGCCTGACGAGGCCCTCTGATCTCCAGCACCTTGCAGTGTGGAGACAGCCCCTGCCAGCAACCTCCTCTCCAAGGAGGCCTCAAGCGAGGCCTAGGCCCAGGGGAAAGGCACCAGCGGGGATGAGCCTGGGGAGGCGCCCGGGCATGTCTGGACCCAGTCCCCGCAGCCTGCCCCTTGCTGGGGCAGTACCCCCGGAGGCCAGGAAGGTCTGGGCAAGGCTGGCCAGGGGCAGGGGCCCTGCTGGGTCCTGCCCCTGGCCTGTGGGGCCTCTGAGCACAACCGGCCCTCTCCCGCTGGAAGACCTCCCCGGCTGCCTCCAAAGGCCGCTTTGCAAGCACTCTCGCCGGCTGTTCCCGCCAGCCGCGCACAACGCTCCCAAGCCCGGGAGAAAAGCGCTTCGGGGTGGTGCTCTCTCCCGGCCCTTGCCCCTGAGCCTGGGGGCCAGGCAGGGGGTCCACACTCCCAGGCCAAGGCAGAACCACATGCACACGTCTGTTCCTGCCCCCTGCACCGGCAGAGAGCTCGGGGGAGCCAGAGTCTGTCAGGCAGCTGCTGGGCTGGCCGCCTGTGTGGGAAGGGGCAGAGCCGACCTAGGGGCACACTGGGCCTCTTGCTCTCCCTGCTGCCCTGAGGCTGCTGGGCCAAAGAGGTCTTGGGCATCCAGCCCCTTGCTGGTCCCTTCCCTCTGACGAGGCCCTCTGAGCTCCAGCACCTTGCAGTGTGGAGACAGCCCCTGCCAGCAACCTCCTCTCCAAGGAGGCCTCAAGCGAGGCCTAGGCCCAGGGGAAAGGCACCAGCGGGGATGAGCCTGGGGAGGCGCCCGGGCATGTCTGGACCCAGTCCCCGCAGCCTGCCCCTTGCTGGGGCAGTACCCCCGGAGGCCAGGAAGGTCTGGGCAAGGCTGGCCAGGGGCAGGGGCCCTGCTGGGTCCTGCCCCTGGCCTGTGGGGCCTCTGAGCACAACCGGCCCTCTCCCGCTGGAAGACCTCCCCGGCTGCCTCCAAAGGCCGCTTTGCAAGCACTCTCGCCGGCTGTTCCCGCCAGCCGCGCACAACGCTCCCAAGCCCGGGAGAAAAGCGCTTCGGGGTGGTGCTCTCTCCCGGCCCTTGCCCCTGAGCCTGGGGGCCAGGCAGGGGGTCCACACTCCCAGGCCAAGGCAGAACCACATGCACACGTCTGTTCCTGCCCCCTGCACCGGCAGAGAGCTCGGGGGAGCCAGAGTCTGTCAGGCAGCTGCTGGGCTGGCCGCCTGTGTGGGAAGGGGCAGAGCCGACCTAGGGGCACACTGGGCCTCTTGCTCTCCCTGCTGCCCTGAGGCTGCTGGGCCAAAGAGGTCTTGGGCATCCAGCCCCTTGCTGGTCCCTTCCCTCTGACGAGGCCCTCTGAGCTCCAGCCCCTTGCAGTGTGGAGACAGCCCCTGCCAGCAACCTCCTCTCCAAGGAGGCCTCAAGCGAGGCCTAGGCCCAGGGGAAAGGCACCAGCGGGGATGAGCCTGGGGAGGCGCCCGGGCATGTCTGGACCCAGTCCCCGCAGCCTGCCCCTTGCTGGGGCAGTACCCCCGGAGGCCAGGAAGGTCTGGGCAAGGCTGGCCAGGGGCAGGGGCCCTGCTGGGTCCTGCCCCTGGCCTGTGGGGCCTCTGAGCACAACCGGCCCTCTCCCGCTGGAAGACCTCCCCGGCTGCCTCCAAAGGCCGCTTTGCAAGCACTCTCGCCGGCTGTTCCCGCCAGCCGCGCACAACGCTCCCAAGCCCGGGAGAAAAGCGCTTCGGGGTGGTGCTCTCTCCCGGCCCTTGCCCCTGAGCCTGGGGGCCAGGCAGGGGGTCCACACTCCCAGGCCAAGGCAGAACCACATGCACACGTCTGTTCCTGCCCCCTGCACCGGCAGAGAGCTCGGGGGAGCCAGAGTCTGTCAGGCAGCTGCTGGGCTGGCCGCCTGTGTGGGAAGGGGCAGAGCCGACCTAGGGGCACACTGGGCCTCTTGCTCTCCCTGCTGCCCTGAGGCTGCTGGGCCAAAGAGGTCTTGGGCATCCAGCCCCTTGCTGGTCCCTTCCCTCTGACGAGGCCCTCTGAGCTCCAGCCCCTTGCAGTGTGGAGACAGCCCCTGCCAGCAACCTCCTCTCCAAGGAGGCCTCAAGCGAGGCCTAGGCCCAGGGGAAAGGCACCAGCGGGGATGAGCCTGGGGAGGCGCCCGGGCATGTCTGGACCCAGTCCCCGCAGCCTGCCCCTTGCTGGGGCAGTACCCCCGGAGGCCAGGAAGGTCTGGGCAAGGCTGGCCAGGGGCAGGGGCCCTGCTGGGTCCTGCCCCTGGCCTGTGGGGCCTCTGAGCACAACCGGCCCTCTCCCGCTGGAAGACCTCCCCGGCTGCCTCCAAAGGCCGCTTTGCAAGCACTCTCGCCGGCTGTTCCCGCCAGCCGCGCACAACGCTCCCAAGCCCGGGAGAAAAGCGCTTCGGGGTGGTGCTCTCTCCCGGCCCTTGCCCCTGAGCCTGGGGGCCAGGCAGGGGGTCCACACTCCCAGGCCAAGGCAGAACCACATGCACACGTCTGTTCCTGCCCCCTGCACCGGCAGAGAGCTCGGGGGAGCCAGAGTCTGTCAGGCAGCTGCTGGGCTGGCCGCCTGTGTGGGAAGGGGCAGAGCCGACCTAGGGGCACACTGGGCCTCTTGCTCTCCCTGCTGCCCTGAGGCTGCTGGGCCAAAGAGGTCTTGGGCATCCAGCCCCTTGCTGGTCCCTTCCCTCTGACGAGGCCCTCTGAGCTCCAGCACCTTGCAGTGTGGAGACAGCCCCTGCCAGCAACCTCCTCTCCAAGGAGGCCTCAAGCGAGGCCTAGGCCCAGGGGAAAGGCACCAGCGGGGATGAGCCTGGGGAGGCGCCCGGGCATGTCTGGACCCAGTCCCCGCAGCCTGCCCCTTGCTGGGGCAGTACCCCCGGAGGCCAGGAAGGTCTGGGCAAGGCTGGCCAGGGGCAGGGGCCCTGCTGGGTCCTGCCCCTGGCCTGTGGGGCCTCTGAGCACAACCGGCCCTCTCCCGCTGGAAGACCTCCCCGGCTGCCTCCAAAGGCCGCTTTGCAAGCACTCTCGCCGGCTGTTCCCGCCAGCCGCGCACAACGCTCCCAAGCCCGGGAGAAAAGCGCTTCGGGGTGGTGCTCTCTCCCGGCCCTTGCCCCTGAGCCTGGGGGCCAGGCAGGGGCTCCACACTCCCAGGCCAAGGCAGAACCACATGCACACGTCTGTTCCTGCCCCCTGCACCGGCAGAGAGCTCGGGGGAGCCAGAGTCTGTCAGGCAGCTGCTGGGCTGGCCGCCTGTGTGGGAAGGGGCAGAGCCGACCTAGGGGCACACTGGGCCTCTTGCTCTCCCTGCTGCCCTGAGGCTGCTGGGCCAAAGAGGTCTTGGGCATCCAGCCCCTTGCTGGTCCCTTCTCCCTGACGAGGCCCTCTGATCTCCAACACCTTGCAGTGTGGAGACAGCCCCTGCCAGCAACCTCCTCTCCAAGGAGGCCTCAAGCGAGGCCTAGGCCCAGGGGAAAGGCACCAGCGGGGATGAGCCTGGGGAGGCGCCCGGGCATGTCTGGACCCAGTCCCCGCAGCCTGCCCCTTGCTGGGGCAGTACCCCTGGAGGCCAGGAAGGTCTGGGCAAGGCTGGCCAGGGGCAGGGGCCCTGCTGGGTCCTGCCCCTGGCCTGTGGGGCCTCTGAGCACAACCGGCCCTCTCCCGCTGGAAGACCTCCCCGGCTGCCTCCAAAGGCCGCTTTGCAAGCACTCTCGCCGGCTGTTCCCGCCAGCCGCGCACAACGCTCCCAAGCCCGGGAGAAAAGCGCTTCGGGGTGGTGCTCTCTCCCGGCCCTTGACCCTGAGCCTGGGGGCCAGGCAGGGGGTCCACACTCCCAGGCCAAGGCAGAACCACATGCACACGTCTGTTCCTGCCCCCTGCACCGGCAGAGAGCTCGGGGGAGCCAGAGTCTGTCAGGCAGCTGCTGGGCTGGCCGCCTGTGTGGGAAGGGGCAGAGCCGACCTAGGGGCACACTGGGCCTCTTGCTCTCCCTGCTGCCCTGAGGCTGCTGGGCCAAAGAGGTCTTGGGCATCCAGCCCCTTGCTGGTCCCTTCCCTCTGACGAGGCCCTCTGAGCTCCAGCCCCTTGCAGTGTGGAGACAGCCCCTGCCAGCAACCTCCTCTCCAAGGAGGCCTCAAGCGAGGCCTAGGCCCAGGGGAAAGGCACCAGCGGGGATGAGCCTGGGGAGGCGCCCGGGCATGTCTGGACCCAGTCCCCGCAGCCTGCCCCTTGCTGGGGCAGTAGCCCCGGAGGCCAGGAAGGTCTGGGCAAGGCTGGCCAGGGGCAGGGGCCCTGCTGGGTCCTGCCCCTGGCCTGTGGGGCCTCTGAGCACAACCGGCCCTCTCCCGCTGGAAGACCTCCCCGGCTGCCTCCAAAGGCCGCTTTGCAAGCACTCTCGCCGGCTGTTCCCGCCAGCCGCGCACAACGCTCCCAAGCCCGGGAGAAAAGCGCTTCGGGGTGGTGCTCTCTCCCGGCCCTTGCCCCTGAGCCTGGGGGCCAGGCAGGGGGTCCACACTCCCAGGCCAAGGCAGAACCACATGCACACGTCTGTTCCTGCCCCCTGCACCGGCAGAGAGCTCGGGGGAGCCAGAGTCTGTCAGGCAGCTGCTGGGCTGGCCGCCTGTGTGGGAAGGGGCAGAGCCGACCTAGGGGCACACTGGGCCTCTTGCTCTCCCTGCTGCCCTGAGGCTGCTGGGCCAAAGAGGTCTTGGGCATCCAGCCCCTTGCTGGTCCCTTCCCTCTGACGAGGCCCTCTGAGCTTCAGCCCCTTGCAGTGTGGAGACAGCCCCTGCCAGCAACCTCCTCTCCAAGGAGGCCTCAAGCGAGGCCTAGGCCCAGGGGAAAGGCACCAGCGGGGATGAGCCTGGGGAGGCGCCCGGGCATGTCTGGACCCAGTCCCCGCAGCCTGCCCCTTGCTGGGGCAGTACCCCCGGAGGCCAGGAAGGTCTGGGCAAGGCTGGCCAGGGGCAGGGGCCCTGCTGGGTCCTGCCCCTGGCCTGTGGGGCCTCTGAGCACAACCGGCCCTCTGCCGCTGGAAGACCTCCGCGGCTGCCTCCAAAGGCCGCTTTGCAAGCACTCTCGCCGGCTGTTCCTGCCAGCCGCGCACAACGCTCCCAAGCCCGGGAGAAAAGCGCTTCGGGGTGGTGCTCTCTCCCGGCCCTTGCCCCTGAGCCTGGGGGCCAGGCAGGGGGTCCACACTCCCAGGCCAAGGCAGAACCACATGCACACGTCTGTTCCTGCCCCCTGCACCGGCAGAGAGCTCGGGGGAGCCAGAGTCTGTCAGGCAGCTGCTGGGCTGGCCGCCTGTGTGGGAAGGGGCAGAGCCGACCTAGGGGCACACTGGGCCTCTTGCTCTCCCTGCTGCCCTGAGGCTGCTGGGCCAAAGAGGTCTTGGGCATCCAGCCCCTTGCTGGTCCCTTCCCTCTGACGAGGCCCTCTGAGCTCCAGCCCCTTGCAGTGTGGAGACAGCCCCTGCCAGCAACCTCCTCTCCAAGGAGGCCTCAAGCGAGGCCTAGGCCCAGGGGAAAGGCACCAGCGGGGATGAGCCTGGGGAGGCGCCCGGGCATGTCTGGACCCAGTCCCCGCAGCCTACCGCTTGCTGGGGCAGAACCCCCGGAGGCCAGGAAGGTCTGGGCAAGGCTGGCCAGGGGCAGGGGCCCTGCTGGGTCCTGCCCCTGGCCTGTGGGACCTCTGAGCACAACCGGCCCTCTCCCGCTGGAAGACCTCCCCGGCTGACTCCAAAGGCCGCTTTGCAAGCACTCTCGCCGGCTGTTCCCGCCAGCCGCGCACAACGCTCCCAAGCCCGGGAGAAAAGCGCTTCGGGGTGGTGCTCTCTCCCGGCCCTTGCCCCTGAGCCTGGGGGCCAGGCAGGGGGTCCACACTCCCAGGCCAAGGCAGAACCACATGCACACGTCTGTTCCTGCCCCCTGCACCGGCAGAGAGCTCGGGGGAGCCAGAGTCTGTCAGGCAGCTGCTGGGCTGGCCGCCTGTGTGGGAAGGGGCAGAGCCGACCTAGGGGCACACTGGGCCTCTTGCTCTCCCTGCTGCCCTGAGGCTGCTGGGCCACAGAGGTCTTGGGCATCCAGCCCCTTGCTGGTCCCTTCCCTCTGACGAGGCCCTCTGAGCTCCAGCCCCTTGCAGTGTGGAGACAGCCCCTGCCAGCAACCTCCTTTCCAAGGAGGCCTCAAGCGAGGCCTAGGCCCAGGGGAAAGGCACCAGCGGGGATGAGCCTGGGGAGGCGGCCGGGCATGTCTGGACCCAGTCCCCGCAGCCTGCCCCTTGCTGGGGCAGTACCCCCGGAGGCCAGGAAGGTCTGGGCAAGGCTGGCCAGGGGCAGGGGCCCTGCTGGGTCCTGCCCCTGGCCTGTGGGGCCTCTGAGCACAACCGGCCCTCTCCCGCTGGAAGACCTCCCCGGCTGCCTCCAAAGGCCGCTTTGCAAGCACTCTCGCCGGCTGTTCCCGCCAGCCGCGCACAACGCTCCCAAGCCCGGGAGAAAAGCGCTTCGGGGTGGTGCTCTCTCCCGGCCCTTGCCCCTGAGCCTGGGGGCCAGGCAGGGGGTCCACACTCCCAGGCCAAGGCAGAACCACATGCACACGTCTGTTCCTGCCCCCTGCACCGGCAGAGAGCTCGGGGGAGCCAGAGTCTGTCAGGCAGCTGCTGGGCTGGCCGCCTGTGTGGGAAGGGGCAGAGCCGACCTAGGGGCACACTGGGCCTCTTGCTCTCCCTGCTGCCCTGAGGCTGCTGGGCCAAAGAGGTCTTGGGCATCCAGCCCCTTGCTGGTCCCTTCCCTCTGACGAGGCCCTCTGAGCTCCAGCCCCTTGCAGTGTGGAGACAGCCCCTGCCAGCAACCTCCTCTCCAAGGAGGCCTCAAGCGAGGCCTAGGCCCAGGGGAAAGGCACCAGCGGGGATGAGCCTGGGGAGGCGGCCGGGCATGTCTGGACCCAGTCCCCGCAGCCTGCCCCTTGCTGGGGCAGTACCCCCGGAGGCCAGGAAGGTCTGGGCAAGGCTGGCCAGGGGCAGGGGCCCTGCTGGGTCCTGCCCCTGGCCTGTGGGGCCTCTGAGCACAACCGGCCCTCTCCCGCTGGAAGACCTCCCCGGCTGCCTCCAAAGGCCGCTTTGCAAGCACTCTCGCCGGCTGTTCCCGCCAGCCGCGCACAACGCTCCCAAGCCCGGGAGAAAAGCGCTTCGGGGTGGTGCTCTCTCCCGGCCCTTGCCCCTGAGCCTGGGGGCCAGGCAGGGGGTCCACACTCCCAGGCCAAGGCAGAACCACATGCACACGTCTGTTCCTGCCCCCTGCACCGGCAGAGAGCTCGGGGGAGCCAGAGTCTGTCAGGCAGCTGCTGGGCTGGCCGCCTGTGTGGGAAGGGGCAGAGCCGACCTAGGGGCACACTGGGCCTCTTGCTCTCCCTGCTGCCCTGAGGCTGCTGGGCCAAAGAGGTCTTGGGCATCCAGCCCCTTGCTGGTCCCTTCCCTCTGACGAGGCCCTCTGAGCTCCAGCACCTTGCAGTGTGGAGACAGCCCCTGCCAGCAACCTCCTCTCCAAGGAGGCCTCAAGCGAGGCCTAGGCCTAGGGGAAAGGCACCAGCGGGGATGAGCCTGGGGAGGCGCCCGGGCATGTCTGGACCCAGTCCCCGCAGCCTGCCCCTTGCTGGGGCAGTACCCCCGGAGGCCAGGAAGGTCTGGGCAAGGCTGGCCAGGGGCAGGGGCCCTGCTGGGTCCTGCCCCTGGCCTGTGGGGCCTCTGAGCACAACCGGCCCTCTCCCGCTGGAAGACCTCCCCGGCTGCCTCCAAAGGCCGCTTTGCAAGCACTCTCGCCGGCTGTTCCCGCCAGCCGCGCACAACGCTCCCAAGCCCGGGAGAAAAGCGCTTCGGGGTGGTGCTCTCTCCCGGCCCTTGCCCCTGAGCCTGGGGGCCAGGCAGGGGGTCCACACTCCCAGGCCAAGGCAGAACCACATGCACACGTCTGTTCCTGCCCCCTGCACCGGCTGAGAGCTCGGGGGAGCCAGAGTCTGTCAGGCAGCTGCTGGGCTGGCCGCCTGTGTGGGAAGGGGCAGAGCCGACCTAGGGGCACACTGGGCCTCTTGCTCTCCCTGCTGCCCTGAGGCTGCTGGGCCAAAGAGGTCTTGGGCATCCAGCCCCTTGCTGGTCCCTTCTGCCTGACGAGGCCCTCTGATCTCCAGCACCTTGCAGTGTGGAGACAGCCCCTGCCAGCAACCTCCTCTCCAAGGAGGCCTCAAGCGAGGCCTAGGCCCAGGGGAAAGGCACCAGCGGGGATGAGCCTGGGGAGGCGCCCGGGCATGTCTGGACCCAGTCCCCGCAGCCTGCCCCTTGCTGGGGCAGTACCCCCGGAGGCCAGGAAGGTCTGGGCAAGGCTGGCCAGGGGCAAGGGCCCTGCTGGGTCCTGCCCCTGGCCTGTGGGGCCTCTGAGCACAACCGGCCCTCTGCCGCTGGAAGACCTCCGCGGCTGCCTCCAAAGCCCGCTTTGCAAGCACTCTCGCCGGCTGTTCCCGCCAGCCGCGCACAACGCTCCCAAGCCCGGGAGAAAAGCGCTTCGGGGTGGTGCTCTCTCCCGGCCCTTGCCCCTGAGCCTGGGGGCCAGGCAGGGGGTCCACACTCCCAGGCCAAGGCAGAACCACATGCACACGTCTGTTCCTGCCCCCTGCACCGGCAGAGAGCTCGGGGGAGCCAGAGTCTGTCAGGCAGCTGCTGGGCTGGCCGCCTGTGTGGGAAGGGGCAGAGCCGACCTAGGGGCACACTGGGCCTCTTGCTCTCCCTGCTGCCCTGAGGCTGCTGGGCCAAAGAGGTCTTGGGCATCCAGCCCCTTGCTGGTCCCTTCCCTCTGACGAGGCCCTCTGAGCTCCAGCCCCTTGCAGTGTGGAGACAGCCCCTGCCAGCAACCTCCTCTCCAAGGAGGCCTCAAGCGAGGCCTAGGCCCAGGGGAAAGGCACCAGCGGGGATGAGCCTGGGGAGGCGCCCGGGCATGTCTGGACCCAGTCCCCGCAGCCTACCGCTTGCTGGGGCAGTACCCCCGGAGGCCAGGAAGGTCTGGGCAAGGCTGGCCAGGGGCAGGGGCCCTGCTGGGTCCTGCCCCTGGCCTGTGGGGCCTCTGAGCACAACCGGCCCTCTCCCGCTGGAAGACCTCCCCGGCTGCCTCCAAAGGCCGCTTTGCAAGCACTCTCGCCGGCTGTTCCCGCCAGCCGCGCACAACGCTCCCAAGCCCGGGAGAAAAGCGCTTCGGGGTGGTGCTCTCTCCCGGCCCTTGCCCCTGAGCCTGGGGGCCAGGCAGGGGGTCCACACTCCCAGGCCAAGGCAGAACCACATGCACACGTCTGTTCCTGCCCCCTGCACCGGCAGAGAGCTCGGGGGAGCCAGAGTCTGTCAGGCAGCTGCTGGGCTGGCCGCCTGTGTGGGAAGGGGCAGAGCCGACCTAGGGGCACACTGGGCCTCTTGCTCTCCCTGCTGCCCTGAGGCTGCTGGGCCAAAGAGGTCTTGGGCATCCAGCCCCTTGCTGGTCCCTTCCCTCTGACGAGGCCCTCTGAGCTCCAGCCCCTTGCAGTGTGGAGACAGCCCCTGCCAGCAACCTCCTCTCCAAGGAGGCCTCAAGCGAGGCCTAGGCCCAGGGGAAAGGCACCAGCGGGGATGAGCCTGGGGAGGCGCCCGGGCATGTCTGGACCCAGTCCCCGCAGCCTACCGCTTGCTGGGGCAGTACCCCCGGAGGCCAGGAAGGTCTGGGCAAGGCTGGCCAGGGGCAGGGGCCCTGCTGGGTCCTGCCCCTGGCCTGTGGGACCTCTGAGCACAACCGGCCCTCTCCCGCTGGAAGACCTCCCCGGCTGACTCCAAAGGCCGCTTTGCAAGCACTCTCGCCGGCTGTTCCGGCCAGCCGCGCACAACGCTCCCAAGCCCGGGAGAAAAGCGCTTCGGGGTGGTGCTCTCTCCCGGCCCTTGCCCCTGAGCCTGGGGGCCAGGCAGGGGGTCCACACTCCCAGGCCAAGGCAGAACCACATGCACACGTCTGTTCCTGCCCCCTGCACCGGCAGAGAGCTCGGGGGAGCCAGAGTCTGTCAGGCAGCTGCTGGGCTGGCCGCCTGTGTGGGAAGGGGCAGAGCCGACCTAGGGGCAGACTGGGCCTCTTGGTCTCCCTGCTGCCCTGAGGCTGCTGGGCCACAGAGGTCTTGGGCATCCAGCCCCTTGCTGGTCCCTTCCCTCTGACGAGGCCCTCTGAGCTCCAGCCCCTTGCAGTGTGGAGACAGCCCCTGCCAGCAACCTCCTCTCCAAGGAGGCCTCAAGCGAGGCCTAGGCCCAGGGGAAAGGCACCAGCGGGGATGAGCCTGGGGAGGCGGCCGGGCATGTCTGGACCCAGTCCCCGCAGCCTGCCCCTTGCTGGGGCAGTACCCCCGGAGGCCAGGAAGGTCTGGGCAAGGCTGGCCAGGGGCAGGGGCCCTGCTGGGTCCTGCCCCTGGCCTGTGGGGCCTCTGAGCACAACCGGCCCTCTCCCGCTGGAAGACCTCCCCGGCTGCCTCCAAAGGCCGCTTTGCAAGCACTCTCGCCGGCTGTTCCCGCCAGCCGCGCACAACGCTCCCAAGCCCGGGAGAAAAGCGCTTCGGGGTGGTGCTCTCTCCCGGCCCTTGCCCCTGAGCCTGGGGGCCAGGCAGGGGGTCCACACTCCCAGGCCAAGGCAGAACCACATGCACACGTCTGTTCCTGCCCCCTGCACCGGCAGAGAGCTCGGGGGAGCCAGAGTCTGTCAGGCAGCTGCTGGGCTGGCCGCCTGTGTGGGAAGGGGCAGAGCCGACCTAGGGGCACACTGGGCCTCTTGCTCTCCCTGCTGCCCTGAGGCTGCTGGGCCAAAGAGGTCTTGGGCATCCAGCCCCTTGCTGGTCCCTTCCCTCTGACGAGGCCCTCTGAGCTCCAGCCCCTTGCAGTGTGGAGACAGCCCCTGCCAGCAACCTCCTCTCCAAGGAGGCCTCAAGCGAGGCCTAGGCCCAGGGGAAAGGCACCAGCGGGGATGAGCCTGGGGAGGCGCCCGGGCATGTCTGGACCCAGTCCCCGCAGCCTGCCCCTTGCTGGGGCAGTACCCCCGGAGGCCAGGAAGGTCTGGGCAAGGCTGGCCAGGGGCAGGGGCCCTGCTGGGTCCTGCCCCTGGCCTGTGGGGCCTCTGAGCACAACCGGCCCTCTCCCGCTGGAAGACCTCCCCGGCTGCCTCCAAAGGCCGCTTTGCAAGCACTCTCGCCGGCTGTTCCCGCCAGCCGCGCACAACACTCCCAAGCCCGGGAGAAAAGCGCTTCGGGGTGGTGCTCTCTCCCGGCCCTTGCCCCTGAGCCTGGGGGCCAGGCAGGGGGTCCACACTCCCAGGCCAAGGCAGAACCACATGCACACGTCTGTTCCTGCCCCCTGCACCGGCAGAGAGCTCGGGGGAGCCAGAGTCTGTCAGGCAGCTGCTGGGCTGGCCGCCTGTGTGGGAAGGGGCAGAGCCGACCTAGGGGCACACTGGGCCTCTTGCTCTCCCTGCTGCCCTGAGGCTGCTGGGCCAAAGAGGTCTTGGGCATCCAGCCCCTTGCTGGTCCCTTCCCTCTGACGAGGCCCTCTGAGCTCCAGCACCTTGCAGTGTGGAGACAGCCCCTGCCAGCAACCTCCTCTCCAAGGAGGCCTCAAGCGAGGCCTAGGCCCAGGGGAAAGGCACCAGCGGGGATGAGCCTGGGGAGGCGCCCGGGCATGTCTGGACCCAGTCCCCGCAGCCTGCCCCTTGCTGGGGCAGTACCCCCGGAGGCCAGGAAGGTCTGGGCAAGGCTGGCCAGGGGCAGGGGCCCTGCTGGGTCCTGCCCCTGGCCTGTGGGGCCTCTGAGCACAACCGGCCCTCTCCCGCTGGAAGACCTCCCCGGCTGCCTCCAAAGGCCGCTTTGCAAGCACTCTCGCCGGCTGTTCCCGCCAGCCGCGCACAACGCTCCCAAGCCCGGGAGAAAAGCGCTTCGGGGTGGTGCTCTCTCCCGGCCCTTGCCCCTGAGCCTGGGGGCCAGGCAGGGGCTCCACACTCCCAGGCCAAGGCAGAACCACATGCACACGTCTGTTCCTGCCCCCTGCACCGGCAGAGAGCTCGGGGGAGCCAGAGTCTGTCAGGCAGCTGCTGGGCTGGCCGCCTGTGTGGGAAGGGGCAGAGCCGACCTAGGGGCACACTGGGCCTCTTGCTCTCCCTGCTGCCCTGAGGCTGCTGGGCCAAAGAGGTCTTGGGCATCCAGCCCCTTGCTGGTCCCTTCTCCCTGACGAGGCCCTCTGATCTCCAACACCTTGCAGTGTGGAGACAGCCCCTGCCAGCAACCTCCTCTCCAAGGAGGCCTCAAGCGAGGCCTAGGCCCAGGGGAAAGGCACCAGCGGGGATGAGCCTGGGGAGGCGCCCGGGCATGTCTGGACCCAGTCCCCGCAGCCTGCCCCTTGCTGGGGCAGTACCCCCGGAGGCCAGGAAGGTCTGGGCAAGGCTGGCCAGGGGCAGGGGCCCTGCTGGGTCCTGCCCCTGGCCTGTGGGGCCTCTGAGCACAACCGGCCCTCTCCCGCTGGAAGACCTCCCCGGCTGCCTCCAAAGGCCGCTTTGCAAGCACTCTCGCCGGCTGTTCCCGCCAGCCGCGCACAACGCTCCCAAGCCCGGGAGAAAAGCGCTTCGGGGTGGTGCTCTCTCCCGGCCCTTGCCCCTGAGCCTGGGGGCCAGGCAGGGGGTCCACACTCCCAGGCCAAGGCAGAACCACATGCACACGTCTGTTCCTGCCCCCTGCACCGGCAGAGAGCTCGGGGGAGCCAGAGTCTGTCAGGCAGCTGCTGGGCTGGCCGCCTGTGTGGGAAGGGGCAGAGCCGACCTAGGGGCACACTGGGCCTCTTGCTCTCCCTGCTGCCCTGAGGCTGCTGGGCCAAAGAGGTCTTGGGCATCCAGCCCCTTGCTGGTCCCTTCCCTCTGACGAGGCCCTCTGAGCTCCAGCCCCTTGCAGTGTGGAGACAGCCCCTGCCAGCAACCTCCTCTCCAAGGAGGCCTCAAGCGAGGCCTAGGCCCAGGGGAAAGGCACCAGCGGGGATGAGCCTGGGGAGGCGCCCGGGCATGTCTGGACCCAGTCCCCGCAGCCTGCCCCTTGCTGGGGCAGTACCCCCGGAGGCCAGGAAGGTCTGGGCAAGGCTGGCCAGGGGCAGGGGCCCTGCTGGGTCCTGCCCCTGGCCTGTGGGGCCTCTGAGCACAACCGGCCCTCTCCCGCTGGAAGACCTCCCCGGCTGCCTCCAAAGGCCGCTTTGCAAGCACTCTCGCCGGCTGTTCCCGCCAGCCGCGCACAACGCTCCCAAGCCCGGGAGAAAAGCGCTTCGGGGTGGTGCTCTCTCCCGGCCCTTGCCCCTGAGCCTGGGGGCCAGGCAGGGGGTCCACACTCCCAGGCCAAGGCAGAACCACATGCACACGTCTGTTCCTGCCCCCTGCACCGGCAGAGAGCTCGGGGGAGCCAGAGTCTGTCAGGCAGCTGCTGGGCTGGCCGCCTGTGTGGGAAGGGGCAGAGCCGACCTAGGGGCACACTGGGCCTCTTGCTCTCCCTGCTGCCCTGAGGCTGCTGGGCCAAAGAGGTCTTGGGCATCCAGCCCCTTGCTGGTCCCTTCTCCCTGACGAGGCCCTCTGATCTCCAGCACCTTGCAGTGTGGAGACAGCCCCTGCCAGCAACCTCCTCTCCAAGGAGGCCTCAAGCGAGGCCTAGGCCCAGGGGAAAGGCACCAGCGGGGATGAGCCTGGGGAGGCGCCCGGGCATGTCTGGACCCAGTCCCCGCAGCCTGCCCCTTGCTGGGGCAGTACCCCCGGAGGCCAGGAAGGTCTGGGCAAGGCTGGCCAGGGGCAGGGGCCCTGCTGGGTCCTGCCCCTGGCCTGTGGGGCCTCTGAGCACAACCGGCCCTCTCCCGCTGGAAGACCTCCCCGGCTGCCTCCAAAGGCCGCTTTGCAAGCACTCTCGCCGGCTGTTCCCGCCAGCCGCGCACAACGCTCCCAAGCCCGGGAGAAAAGCGCTTCGGGGTGGTGCTCTCTCCCGGCCCTTGCCCCTGAGCCTGGGGGCCAGGCAGGGGGTCCACACTCCCAGGCCAAGGCAGAACCACATGCACACGTCTGTTCCTGCCCCCTGCACCGGCAGAGAGCTCGGGGGAGCCAGAGTCTGTCAGGCAGCTGCTGGGCTGGCCGCCTGTGTGGGAAGGGGCAGAGCCGACCTAGGGGCACACTGGGCCTCTTGCTCTCCCTGCTGCCCTGAGGCTGCTGGGCCAAAGAGGTCTTGGGCATCCAGCCCCTTGCTGGTCCCTTCCCTCTGACGAGGCCCTCTGAGCTCCAGCCCCTTGCAGTGTGGAGACAGCCCCTGCCAGCAACCTCCTCTCCAAGGAGGCCTCAAGCGAGGCCTAGGCCCAGGGGAAAGGCACCAGCGGGGATGAGCCTGGGGAGGCGCCCGGGCATGTCTGGACCCAGTCCCCGCAGCCTGCCCCTTGCTGGGGCAGTACCCCCGGAGGCCAGGAAGGTCTGGGCAAGGCTGGCCAGGGGCAGGGGCCCTGCTGGGTCCTGCCCCTGGCCTGTGGGGCCTCTGAGCACAACCGGCCCTCTGCCGCTGGAAGACCTCCGCGGCTGCCTCCAAAGGCCGCTTTGCAAGCACTCTCGCCGGCTGTTCCCGCCAGCCGCGCACAACGCTCCCAAGCCCGGGAGAAAAGCGCTTCGGGGTGGTGCTCTCTCCCGGCCCTTGCCCCTGAGCCTAGGGGCCAGGCAGGGGATCCACACTCCCAGGCCAAGGCAGAACCACATGCACACGTCTGTTCCTGCCCCCTGCACCGGCAGAGAGCTCGGGGGAGCCAGAGTCTGTCAGGCAGCTGCTGGGCTGGCCGCCTGTGTGGGAAGGGGCAGAGCCGACCTAGGGGCACACTGGGCCTCTTGCTCTCCCTGCTGCCCTGAGGCTGCTGGGCCAAAGAGGTCTTGGGCATCCAGCCCCTTGCTGGTCCCTTCCCTCTGACGAGGCCCTCTGAGCTCCAGCCCCTTGCAGTGTGGAGACAGCCCCTGCCAGCAACCTCCTCTCCAAGGAGGCCTCAAGCGAGGCCTAGGCCCAGGGGAAAGGCACCAGCGGGGATGAGCCTGGGGAGGCGCCCGGGCATGTCTGGACCCAGTCCCCGCAGCCTGCCCCTTGCTGGGGCAGTACCCCCGGAGGCCAGGAAGGTCTGGGCAAGGCTGGCCAGGGGCAGGGGCCCTGCTGGGTCCTGCCCCTGGCCTGTGGGGCCTCTGAGCACAACCGGCCCTCTCCCGCTGGAAGACCTCCCCGGCTGCCTCCAAAGGCCGCTTTGCAAGCACTCTCGCCGGCTGTTCCCGCCAGCCGCGCACAACGCTCCCAAGCCCGGGAGAAAAGCGCTTCGGGGTGGTGCTCTCTCCCGGCCCTTGCCCCTGAGCCTGGGGGCCAGGCAGGGGGTCCACACTCCCAGGCCAAGGCAGAACCACATGCACACGTCTGTTCCTGCCCCCTGCACCGGCAGAGAGCTCGGGGGAGCCAGAGTCTGTCAGGCAGCTGCTGGGCTGGCCGCCTGTGTGGGAAGGGGCAGAGCCAACCTAGGAGCACCCTGGGCCTCTTGCTCTCCCTGCTGCCCTGAGGCTGCTGGGCCAAAGAGGTCTTGGGCATCCAGCCCCTTGCTGGTCCCTTCCCTCTGACGAGGCCCTCTGAGCTCCAGCCCCTTGCAGTGTGGAGACAGCCCCTGCCAGCAACCTCCTCTCCAAGGAGGCCTCAAGCGAGGCCTAGGCCCAGGGGAAAGGCACCAGCGGGGATGAGCCTGGGGAGGCGCCCGGGCATGTCTGGACCCAGTCCCCGCAGCCTGCCCCTTGCTGGGGCAGTACCCCCGGAGGCCAGGAAGGTCTGGGCAAGGCTGGCCAGGGGCAGGGGCCCTGCTGGGTCCTGCCCCTGGCCTGTGGGGCCTCTGAGCACAACCGGCCCTCTGCCGCTGGAAGACCTCCGCGGCTGCCTCCAAAGGCCGCTTTGCAAGCACTCTCGCCGGCTGTTCCCGCCAGCCGCGCACAACGCTCCCAAGCCCGGGAGAAAAGCGCTTCGGGGTGGTGCTCTCTCCCGGCCCTTGCCCCTGAGCCTGGGGGCCAGGCAGGGGGTCCACACTCCCAGGCCAAGGCAGAACCACATGCACACGTCTGTTCCTGCCCCCTGCACCGGCAGAGAGCTCGGGGGAGCCAGAGTCTGTCAGGCAGCTGCTGGGCTGGCCGCCTGTGTGGGAAGGGGCAGAGCCGACCTAGGGGCACACTGGGCCTCTTGCTCTCCCTGCTGCCCTGAGGCTGCTGGGCCAAAGAGGTCTTGGGCATCCAGCCCCTTGCTGGTGCCTTCCCTCTGACGAGGCCCTCTGAGCTCCAGCCCCTTGCAGTGTGGAGACAGCCCCTGCCAGCAACCTCCTCTCCAAGGAGGCCTCAAGCGAGGCCTAGGCCCAGGGGAAAGGCACCAGCGGGGATGAGCCTGGGGAGGCGCCCGGGCATGTCTGGACCCAGTCCCCGCAGCCTGCCCCTTGCTGGGGCAGTACCCCCGGAGGCCAGGAAGGTCTGGGCAAGGCTGGCCAGGGGCAGGGGCCCTGCTGGGTCCTGCCCCTGGCCTGTGGGGCCTCTGAGCACAACCGGCCCTCTCCCGCTGGAAGACCTCCCCGGCTGCCTCCAAAGGCCGCTTTGCAAGCACTCTCGCCGGCTGTTCCCGCCAGCCGCGCACAACACTCCCAAGCCCGGGAGAAAAGCGCTTCGGGGTGGTGCTCTCTCCCGGCCCTTGCCCCTGAGCCTGGGGGCCAGGCAGGGGGTCCACACTCCCAGGCCGAGGCAGAACCACATGCACACGTCTGTTCCTGCCCCCTGCACCGGCAGAGAGCTCGGGGGAGCCAGAGTCTGTCAGGCAGCTGCTGGGCTGGCCGCCTGTGTGGGAAGGGGCAGAGCCGACCTAGGGGCACACTGGGCCTCTTGCTCTCCCTGCTGCCCTGAGGCTGCTGGGCCAAAGAGGTCTTGGGCATCCAGCCCCTTGCTGGTCCCTTCCCTCTGACGAGGCCCTCTGAGCTCCAGCCCCTTGCAGTGTGGAGACAGCCCCTGCCAGCAACCTCCTCTCCAAGGAGGCCTCAAGCGAGGCCTAGGCCCAGGGGAAAGGCACCAGCGGGGATGAGCCTGGGGAGGCGCCCGGGCATGTCTGGACCCAGTCCCCGCAGCCTGCCCCTTGCTGGGGCAGTACCCCCGGAGGCCAGGAAGGTCTGGGCAAGGCTGGCCAGGGGCAGGGGCCCTGCTGGGTCCTGCCCCTGGCCTGTGGGGCCTCTGAGCACAACCGGCCCTCTGCCGCTGGAAGACCTCCCCGGCTGCCTCCAAAGGCCGCTTTGCAAGCACTCTCGCCGGCTGTTCCCGCCAGCCGCGCACAACGCTCCCAAGCCCGGGAGAAAAGCGCTTCGGGGTGGTGCTCTCTCCCGGCCCTTGCCCCTGAGCCTGGGGGCCAGGCAGGGGGTCCACACTCCCAGGCCAAGGCAGAACCACATGCACACGTCTGTTCCTGCCCCCTGCACCGGCAGAGAGCTCGGGGGAGCCAGAGTCTGTCAGGCAGCTGCTGGGCTGGCCGCCTGTGTGGGAAGGGGCAGAGCCGACCTAGGGGCACACTGGGCCTCTTGCTCTCCCTGCTGCCCTGAGGCTGCTGGGCCAAAGAGGTCTTGGGCATCCAGCCCCTTGCTGGTCCCTTCCCTCTGACGAGGCCCTCTGAGCTCCAGCCCCTTGCAGTGTGGAAACAGCCCCTGCCAGCAACCTCCTCTCCAAGGAGGCCTCAAGCGAGGCCTAGGCCCAGGGGAAAGGCACCAGCGGGGATGAGCCTGGGGAGGCGCCCGGGCATGTCTGGACCCAGTCCCCGCAGCCTGCCCCTTGCTGGGGCAGTAGCCCCGGAGGCCAGGAAGGTCTGGGCAAGGCTGGCCAGGGGCAGGGGCCCTGCTGGGTCCTGCCCCTGGCCTGTGGGGCCTCTGAGCACAACCGGCCCTCTCCCGCTGGAAGACCTCCCCGGCTGCCTCCAAAGGCCGCTTTGCAAGCACTCTCGCCGGCTGTTCCCGCCAGCCGCGCACAACGCTCCCAAGCCCGGGAGAAAAGCGCTTCGGGGTGGTGCTCTCTCCCGGCCCTTGCCCCTGAGCCTGGGGGCCAGGCAGGGGCTCCACACTCCCAGACCAAGGCAGAACCACATGCACACGTCTGTTTCTGCCCCCTGCACCGGCAGAGAGCTCGGGGGAGCCAGAGTCTGTCAGGCAGCTGCTGGGCTGGCCGCCTGTGTGGGAAGGGGCAGAGCCGACCTAGGGGCACACTGGGCCTCTTGCTCTCCCTGCTGCCCTGAGGCTGCTGGGCCAAAGAGGTCTTGGGCATCCAGCCCCTTGCTGGTCCCTTCCCTCTGACGAGGCCCTCTGAGCTCCAGCCCCTTGCATTGTGGAGACAGCCCCTGCCAGCAACCTCCTCTCCAAGGAGGCCTCAAGCGAGGCCTAGGCCCAGGGGAAAGGCACCAGCGGGGATGAGCCTGGGGAGGCGCCCGGGCATGTCTGGACCCAGTCCCCGCAGCCTGCCCCTTGCTGGGGCAGTACCCCCGGAGGCCAGGAAGGTCTGGGCAAGGCTGGCCAGGGGCAGGGGCCCTGCTGGGTCCTGCCCCTGGCCTGTGGGGCCTCTGAGCACAACCGGCCCTCTCCCGCTGGAAGACCTCCCCGGCTGCCTCCAAAGGCCGCTTTGCAAGCACTCTCGCCGGCTGTTCCCGCCAGCCGCGCACAACGCTCCCAAGCCCGGGAGAAAAGCGCTTCGGGGTGGTGCTCTCTCCCGGCCCTTGCCCCTGAGCCTGGGGGCCAGGCAGGGGGTCCACACTCCCAGGCCAAGGCAGAACCACATGCACACGTCTGTTCCTGCCCCCTGCACCGGCAGAGAGCTCGGGGGAGCCAGAGTCTGTCAGGCAGCTGCTGGGCTGGCCGCCTGTGTGGGAAGGGGCAGAGCCGACCTAGGGGCACACTGGGCCTCTTGCTCTCCCTGCTGCCCTGAGGCTGCTGGGCCAAAGAGGTCTTGGGCATCCAGCCCCTTGCTGGTCCCTTCTCTCTGACGAGGCCCTCTGATCTCCAGCGCCTTGCTGTGTGGAGACAGCCCCTGCCAGCAACCTCCTCTCCAAGGAGGCCTCAAGCGAGGCCTAGGCCCAGGGGAAAGGCACCAGCGGGGATGAGCCTGGGGAGGCGCCCGG
Organism: Cervus elaphus; assembly: GCF_910594005.1. NCBI lineage: Eukaryota > Metazoa > Chordata > Mammalia > Artiodactyla > Cervidae > Cervus > Cervus elaphus. The sequence continues at coordinate 711,011 of NW_025316701.1, read as the reverse complement.
GCATGTCTGGACCCAGTCCCCGCAGCCTGCCCCTTGCTGGGGCAGTACCCCCGGAGGCCAGGAAGGTCTGGGCAAGGCTGGCCAGGGGCAGGGGCCCTGCTGGGTCCTGCCCCTGGCCTGTGGGGCCTCTGAGCACAACCGGCCCTCTCCCGCTGGAAGACCTCCCCGGCTGCCTTCAAAGGCCGCTTTGCAAGCACTCTTGCCGGCTGTTCCCGCCAGCCGCGCACAACGCTCCCAAGCCCGGGAGAAAAGCGCTTCGGGGTGGTGCTCTCTCCCGGCCCTTGCCCCTGAGCCTGGGGGCCAGGCAGGGGATCCACACTCCCAGGCCAAGGCAGAACCACATGCACACGTCTGTTCCTGCCCCCTGCACCGGCAGAGAGCTCGGGGGAGCCAGAGTCTGTCAGGCAGCTGCTGGGCTGGCCGCCTGTGTGGGAAGGGGCAGAGCCGACCTAGGGGCACACTGGGCCTCTTGCTCTCCCTGCTGCCCTGAGGCTGCTGGGCCAAAGAGGTCTTGGGCATCCAGCCCCTTGCTGGTCCCTTCCCTCTGACGAGGCCCTCTGAGCTCCAGCCCCTTGCAGTGTGGAGACAGCCCCTGCCAGCAACCTCCTCTCCAAGGAGGCCTCAAGCGAGGCCTAGGCCCAGGGGAAAGGCACCAGCGGGGATGAGCCTGGGGAGGCGCCCGGGCATGTCTGGACCCAGTCCCCGCAGCCTGCCCCTTGCTGGGGCAGTACCCCCGGAGGCCAGGAAGGTCTGGGCAAGGCTGGCCAGGGGCAGGGGCCCTGCTGGGTCCTGCCCCTGGCCTGTGGGGCCTCTGAGCACAACCGGCCCTCTGCCGCTGGAAGACCTCCGCGGCTGCCTCCAAAGGCCGCTTTGCAAGCACTCTCGCCGGCTGTTCCCGCCAGCCGCGCACAACGCTCCCAAGCCCGGGAGAAAAGCGCTTCGGGGTGGTGCTCTCTCCCGGCCCTTGCCCCTGAGCCTGGGGGCCAGGCAGGGGGTCCACACTCCCAGGCCAAGGCAGAACCACATGCACACGTCTGTTCCTGCCCCCTGCACCGGCAGAGAGCTCGGGGGAGCCAGAGTCTGTCAGGCAGCTGCTGGGCTGGCCGCCTGTGTGGGAAGGGGCAGAGCCGACCTAGGGGCACACTGGGCCTCTTGCTCTCCCTGCTGCCCTGAGGCTGCTGGGCCAAAGAGGTCTTGGGCATCCAGCCCCTTGCTGGTCCCTTCCCTCTGACGAGGCCCTCTGAGCTCCAGCCCCTTGCAGTGTGGAGACAGCCCCTGCCAGCAACCTCCTCTCCAAGGAGGCCTCAAGCGAGGCCTAGGCCCAGGGGAAAGGCACCAGCGGGGATGAGCCTGGGGAGGCGCCCGGGCATGTCTGGACCCAGTCCCCGCAGCCTGCCCCTTGCTGGGGCAGTACCCCCGGAGGCCAGGAAGGTCTGGGCAAGGCTGGCCAGGGGCAGGGGCCCTGCTGGGTCCTGCCCCTGGCCTGTGGGGCCTCTGAGCACAACCGGCCCTCTCCCGCTGGAAGACCTCCCCGGCTGCCTCCAAAGGCCGCTTTGCAAGCACTCTCGCCGGCTGTTCCCGCCAGCCGCGCACAACACTCCCAAGCCCGGGAGAAAAGCGCTTCGGGGTGGTGCTCTCTCCCGGCCCTTGCCCCTGAGCCTGGGGGCCAGGCAGGGGGTCCACACTCCCAGGCCAAGGCAGAACCACATGCACACGTCTGTTCCTGCCCCCTGCACCGGCAGAGAGCTCGGGGGAGCCAGAGTCTGTCAGGCAGCTGCTGGGCTGGCCGCCTGTGTGGGAAGGGGCAGAGCCGACCTAGGGGCACACTGGGCCTCTTGCTCTCCCTGCTGCCCTGAGGCTGCTGGGCCAAAGAGGTCTTGGGCATCCAGCCCCTTGCTGGTCCCTTCCCTCTGACGAGGCCCTCTGAGCTCCAGCCCCTTGCAGTGTGGAGACAGCCCCTGCCAGCAACCTCCTCTCCAAGGAGGCCTCAAGCGAGGCCTAGGCCCAGGGGAAAGGCACCAGCGGGGATGAGCCTGGGGAGGCGCCCGGGCATGTCTGGACCCAGTCCCCGCAGCCTGCCCCTTGCTGGGGCAGTACCCCCGGAGGCCAGGAAGGTCTGGGCAAGGCTGGCCAGGGGCAGGGGCCCTGCTGGGTCCTGCCCCTGGCCTGTGGGGCCTCTGAGCACAACCGGCCCTCTCCCGCTGGAAGACCTCCCCGGCTGCCTCCAAAGGCCGCTTTGCAAGCACTCTCGCCGGCTGTTCCCGCCAGCCGCGCACAACGCTCCCAAGCCCGGGAGAAAAGCGCTTCGGGGTGGTGCTCTCTCCCGGCCCTTGCCCCTGAGCCTGGGGGCCAGGCAGGGGATCCACACTCCCAGGCCAAGGCAGAACCACATGCACACGTCTGTTCCTGCCCCCTGCACCGGCAGAGAGCTCGGGGGAGCCAGAGTCTGTCAGGCAGCTGCTGGGCTGGCCGCCTGTGTGGGAAGGGGCAGAGCCGACCTAGGGGCACACTGGGCCTCTTGCTCTCCCTGCTGCCCTGAGGCTGCTGGGCCAAAGAGGTCTTGGGCATCCAGCCCCTTGCTGGTCCCTTCCCTCTGACGAGGCCCTCTGAGCTCCAGCCCCTTGCAGTGTGGAGACAGCCCCTGCCAGCAACCTCCTCTCCAAGGAGGCCTCAAGCGAGGCCTAGGCCCAGGGGAAAGGCACCAGCGGGGATGAGCCTGGGGAGGCGCCCGGGCATGTCTGGACCCAGTCCCCGCAGCCTGCCCCTTGCTGGGGCAGTACCCCCGGAGGCCAGGAAGGTCTGGGCAAGGCTGGCCAGGGGCAGGGGCCCTGCTGGGTCCTGCCCCTGGCCTGTGGGGCCTCTGAGCACAACCGGCCCTCTGCCGCTGGAAGACCTCCCCGGCTGCCTCCAAAGGCCGCTTTGCAAGCACTCTCGCCGGCTGTTCCCGCCAGCCGCGCACAACGCTCCCAAGCCCGGGAGAAAAGCGCTTCGGGGTGGTGCTCTCTCCCGGCCCTTGCCCCTGAGCCTGGGGGCCAGGCAGGGGGTCCACACTCCCAGGCCAAGGCAGAACCACATGCACACGTCTGTTCCTGCCCCCTGCACCGGCAGAGAGCTCGGGGGAGCCAGAGTCTGTCAGGCAGCTGCTGGGCTGGCCGCCTGTGTGGGAAGGGGCAGAGCCAACCTAGGAGCACACTGGGCCTCTTGCTCTCCCTGCTGCCCTGAGGCTGCTGGGCCAAAGAGGTCTTGGGCATCCAGCCCCTTGCTGGTCCCTTCCCTCTGACGAGGCCCTCTGAGCTCCAGCACCTTGCAGTGTGGAGACAGCCCCTGCCAGCAACCTCCTCTCCAAGGAGGCCTCAAGCGAGGCCTAGGCCCAGGGGAAAGGCACCAGCGGGGATGAGCCTGGGGAGGCGCCCGGGCATGTCTGGACCCAGTCCCCGCAGCCTGCCCCTTGCTGGGGCAGTAGCCCCGGAGGCCAGGAAGGTCTGGGCAAGGCTGGCCAGGGGCAGGGGCCCTGCTGGGTCCTGCCCCTGGCCTGTGGGGCCTCTGAGCACAACCGGCCCTCTCCCGCTGGAAGACCTCCCCGGCTGCCTCCAAAGGCCGCTTTGCAAGCACTCTCGCCGGCTGTTCCCGCCAGCCGCGCACAACGCTCCCAAGCCCGGGAGAAAAGCGCTTCGGGGTGGTGCTCTCTCCCGGCCCTTGCCCCTGAGCCTGGGGGCCAGGCAGGGGCTCCACACTCCCAGGCCAAGGCAGAACCACATGCACACGTCTGTTCCTGCCCCCTGCACCGGCAGAGAGCTCGGGGGAGCCAGAGTCTGTCAGGCAGCTGCTGGGCTGGCCGCCTGTGTGGGAAGGGGCAGAGCCGACCTAGGGGCACAGTGGGCCTCTTGCTCTCCCTGCTGCCCTGAGGCTGCTGGGCCAAAGAGGTCTTGGGCATCCAGCCCCTTGCTGGTCCCTTCTCCCTGACGAGGCCCTCTGATCTCCAGCACCTTGCAGGGTGGAGACAGCCCCTGCCAGCAACCTCCTCTCCAAGGAGGCCTCAAGCGAGGCCTAGGCCCAGGGGAAAGGCACCAGCGGGGATGAGACTGGGGAGGCGCCCGGGCATGTCTGGACCCAGTCCCCGCAGCCTGCCCCTTGCTGGGGCAGTACCCCCGGAGGCCAGGAAGGTCTGGGCAAGGCTGGCCAGGGGCAGGGGCCCTGCTGGGTCCTGCCCCTGGCCTGTGGGGCCTCTGAGCACAACCGGCCCTCTCCCGCTGGAAGACCTCCCCGGCTGCCTCCAAAGGCCGCTTTGCAAGCACTCTCGCCGGCTGTTCCCGCCAGCCGCGCACAACGCTCCCAAGCCCGGGAGAAAAGCGCTTCGGGGTGGTGCTCTCTCCCGGCCCTTGCCCCTGAGCCTGGGGGCCAGGCAGGGGGTCCACACTCCCAGGCCAAGGCAGAACCACATGCACACGTCTGTTCCTGCCCCCTGCACCGGCAGAGAGCTCGGGGGAGCCAGAGTCTGTCAGGCAGCTGCTGGGCTGGCCGCCTGTGTGGGAAGGGGCAGAGCCGACCTAGGGGCACACTGGGCCTCTTGCTCTCCCTGCTGCCCTGAGGCTGCTGGGCCAAAGAGGTCTTGGGCATCCAGCCCCTTGCTGGTCCCTTCCCTCTGACGAGGCCCTCTGAGCTCCAGCCCCTTGCAGTGTGGAGACAGCCCCTGCCAGCAACCTCCTCTCCAAGGAGGCCTCAAGCGAGGCCTAGGCCCAGGGGAAAGGCACCAGCGGGGATGAGCCTGGGGAGGCGCCCGGGCATGTCTGGACCCAGTCCCCGCAGCCTACCGCTTGCTGGGGCAGTACCCTCGGAGGCCAGGAAGTTCTGGGCAAGGCTGGCCAGGGGCAGGGGCCCTGCTGGGTCCTGCCCCTGGCCTGTGGGACCTCTGAGCACAACCGGCCCTCTCCCGCTGGAAGACCTCCCCGGCTGCCTCCAAAGGCCGCTTTGCAAGCACTCTCGCCGGCTGTTCCCGCCAGCCGCGCACAACGCTCCCAAGCCCGGGAGAAAAGCGCTTCGGGGTGGTGCTCTCTCCCGGCCCTTGCCCCTGAGCCTGGGGGCCAGGCAGGGGGTCCACACTCCCAGGCCAAGGCAGAACCACATGCACACGTCTGTTCCTGCCCCCTGCACCGGCAGAGAGCTCGGGGGAGCCAGAGTCTGTCAGGCAGCTGCTGGGCTGGCCGCCTGTGTGGGAAGGGGCAGAGCCGACCTAGGGGCACACTGGGCCTCTTGCTCTCCCTGCTGCCCTGAGGCTGCTGGGCCAAAGAGGTCTTGGGCATCCAGCCCCTTGCTGGTCCCTTCCCTCTGACGAGGCCCTCTGAGCTCCAGCCCCTTGCAGTGTGGAGACAGCCCCTGCCAGCAACCTCCTCTCCAAGGAGGCCTCAAGCGAGGCCTAGGCCCAGGGGAAAGGCACCAGCGGGGATGAGCCTGGGGAGGCGCCCGGGCATGTCTGGACCCAGTCCCCGCAGCCTGCCCCTTGCTGGGGCAGTACCCCCGGAGGCCAGGAAGGTCTGGGCAAGGCTGGCCAGGGGCAGGGGCCCTGCTGGGTCCTGCCCCTGGCCTGTGGGGCCTCTGAGCACAACCGGCCCTCTCCCGCTGGAAGACCTCCCCGGCTGCCTCCAAAGGCCGCTTTGCAAGCACTCTCGCCGGCTGTTCCCGCCAGCCGCGCACAACGCTCCCAAGCCCGGGAGAAAAGCGCTTCGGGGTGGTGCTCTCTCCCGGCCCTTGCCCCTGAGCCTGGGGGCCAGGCAGGGGGTCCACACTCCCAGGCCAAGGCAGAACCACATGCACACGTCTGTTCCTGCCCCCTGCACCGGCAGAGAGCTCGGGGGAGCCAGAGTCTGTCAGGCAGCTGCTGGGCTGGCCGCCTGTGTGGGAAGGGGCAGAGCCGACCTAGGGGCACACTGGGCCTCTTGCTCTCCCTGCTGCCCTGAGGCTGCTGGGCCAAAGAGGTCTTGGGCATCCAGCCCCTTGCTGGTCCCTTCCCTCTGACGAGGCCCTCTGAGCTCCAGCCCCTTGCAGTGTGGAGACAGCCCCTGCCAGCAACCTCCTCTCCAAGGAGGCCTCAAGCGAGGCCTAGGCCCAGGGGAAAGGCACCAGCGGGGATGAGCCTGGGGAGGCGCCCGGGCATGTCTGGACCCAGTCCCCGCAGCCTGCCCCTTGCTGGGGCAGTACCCCCGGAGGCCAGGAAGGTCTGGGCAAGGCTGGCCAGGGGCAGGGGCCCTGCTGGGTCCTGCCCCTGGCCTGTGGGGCCTCTGAGCACAACCGGCCCTCTGCCGCTGGAAGACCTCCGCGGCTGCCTCCAAAGGCCGCTTTGCAAGCACTCTCGCCGGCTGTTCCCGCCAGCCGCGCACAACGCTCCCAAGCCCGGGAGAAAAGCGCTTCGGGGTGGTGCTCTCTCCCGGCCCTTGCCCCTGAGCCTGGGGGCCAGGCAGGGGGTCCACACTCCCAGGCCAAGGCAGAACCACATGCACACGTCTGTTCCTGCCCCCTGCACCGGCAGAGAGCTCGGGGGAGCCAGAGTCTGTCAGGCAGCTGCTGGGCTGGCCGCCTGTGTGGGAAGGGGCAGAGCCGACCTAGGGGCACACTGGGCCTCTTGCTCTCCCTGCTGCCCTGAGGCTGCTGGGCCAAAGAGGTCTTGGGCATCCAGCCCCTTGCTGGTCCCTTCCCTCTGACGAGGCCCTCTGAGCTCCAGCCCCTTGCAGTGTGGAGACAGCCCCTGCCAGCAACCTCCTCTCCAAGGAGGCCTCAAGCGAGGCCTAGGCCCAGGGGAAAGGCACCAGCGGGGATGAGCCTGGGGAGGCGCCCGGGCATGTCTGGACCCAGTCCCCGCAGCCTGCCCCTTGCTGGGGCAGTACCCCCGGAGGCCAGGAAGGTCTGGGCAAGGCTGGCCAGGGGCAGGGGCCCTGCTGGGTCCTGCCCCTGGCCTGTGGGGCCTCTGAGCACAACCGGCCCTCTCCCGCTGGAAGACCTCCCCGGCTGCCTCCAAAGGCCGCTTTGCAAGCACTCTCGCCGGCTGTTCCCGCCAGCCGCGCACAACACTCCCAAGCCCGGGAGAAAAGCGCTTCGGGGTGGTGCTCTCTCCCGGCCCTTGCCCCTGAGCCTGGGGGCCAGGCAGGGGCTCCACACTCCCAGGCCAAGGCAGAACCACATGCACACGTCTGTTCCTGCCCCCTGCACCGGCAGAGAGCTCGGGGGAGCCAGAGTCTGTCAGGCAGCTGCTGGGCTGGCCGCCTGTGTGGGAAGGGGCAGAGCCGACCTAGGGGCACACTGGGCCTCTTGCTCTCCCTGCTGCCCTGAGGCTGCTGGGCCAAAGAGGTCTTGGGCATCCAGCCCCTTGCTGGTCCCTTCCCTCTGACGAGGCCCTCTGAGCTCCAGCCCCTTGCAGTGTGGAGACAGCCCCTGCCAGCAACCTCCTCTCCAAGGAGGCCTCAAGCGAGGCCTAGGCCCAGGGGAAAGGCACCAGCGGGGATGAGCCTGGGGAGGCGCCCGGGCATGTCTGGACCCAGTCCCCGCAGCCTGCCCCTTGCTGGGGCAGTACCCCCGGAGGCCAGGAAGGTCTGGGCAAGGCTGGCCAGGGGCAGGGGCCCTGCTGGGTCCTGCCCCTGGCCTGTGGGGCCTCTGAGCACAACCGGCCCTCTGCCGCTGGAAGACCTCCCCGGCTGCCTCCAAAGGCCGCTTTGCAAGCACTCTCGCCGGCTGTTCCCGCCAGCCGCGCACAACGCTCCCAAGCCCGGGAGAAAAGCGCTTCGGGGTGGTGCTCTCTCCCGGCCCTTGCCCCTGAGCCTGGGGGCCAGGCAGGGGGTCCACACTCCCAGGCCAAGGCAGAACCACATGCACACGTCTGTTCCTGCCCCCTGCACCGGCAGAGAGCTCGGGGGAGCCAGAGTCTGTCAGGCAGCTGCTGGGCTGGCCGCCTGTGTGGGAAGGGGCAGAGCCGACCTAGGGGCACACTGGGCCTCTTGCTCTCCCTGCTGCCCTGAGGCTGCTGGGCCAAAGAGGTCTTGGGCATCCAGCCCCTTGCTGGTCCCTTCCCTCTGACGAGGCCCTCTGAGCTCCAGCCCCTTGCAGTGTGGAGACAGCCCCTGCCAGCAACCTCCTCTCCAAGGAGGCCTCAAGCGAGGCCTAGGCCCAGGGGAAAGGCACCAGCGGGGATGAGCCTGGGGAGGCGCCCGGGCATGTCTGGACCCAGTCCCCGCAGCCTGCCCCTTGCTGGGGCAGTACCCCCGGAGGCCAGGAAGGTCTGGGCAAGGCTGGCCAGGGGCAGGGGCCCTGCTGGGTCCTGCCCCTGGCCTGTGGGGCCTCTGAGCACAACCGGCCCTCTCCCGCTGGAAGACCTCCCCGGCTGCCTCCAAAGGCCGCTTTGCAAGCACTCTCGCCGGCTGTTCCCGCCAGCCGCGCACAACGCTCCCAAGCCCGGGAGAAAAGCGCTTCGGGGTGGTGCTCTCTCCCGGCCCTTGCCCCTGAGCCTGGGGGCCAGGCAGGGGCTCCACACTCCCAGACCAAGGCAGAACCACATGCACACGTCTGTTTCTGCCCCCTGCACCGGCAGAGAGCTCGGGGGAGCCAGAGTCTGTCAGGCAGCTGCTGGGCTGGCCGCCTGTGTGGGAAGGGGCAGAGCCGACCTAGGGGCACACTGGGCCTCTTGCTCTCCCTGCTGCCCTGAGGCTGCTGGGCCAAAGAGGTCTTGGGCATCCAGCCCCTTGCTGGTCCCTTCCCTCTGACGAGGCCCTCTGAGCTCCAGCCCCTTGCAGTGTGGAGACAGCCCCTGCCAGCAACCTCCTCTCCAAGGAGGCCTCAAGCGAGGCCTAGGCCCAGGGGAAAGGCACCAGCGGGGATGAGCCTGGGGAGGCGCCCGGGCATGTCTGGACCCAGTCCCCGCAGCCTGCCCCTTGCTGGGGCAGTACCCCCGGAGGCCAGGAAGGTCTGGGCAAGGCTGGCCAGGGGCAGGGGCCCTGCTGGGTCCTGCCCCTGGCCTGTGGGGCCTCTGAGCACAACCGGCCCTCTCCCGCTGGAAGACCTCCCCGGCTGCCTCCAAAGGCCGCTTTGCAAGCACTCTCGCCGGCTGTTCCCGCCAGCCGCGCACAACGCTCCCAAGCCCGGGAGAAAAGCGCTTCGGGGTGGTGCTCTCTCCCGGCCCTTGCCCCTGAGCCTGGGGGCCAGGCAGGGGGTCCACACTCCCAGGCCAAGGCAGAACCACATGCACACGTCTGTTCCTGCCCCCTGCACCGGCAGAGAGCTCGGGGGAGCCAGAGTCTGTCAGGCAGCTGCTGGGCTGGCCGCCTGTGTGGGAAGGGGCAGAGCCGACCTAGGGGCACACTGGGCCTCTTGCTCTCCCTGCTGCCCTGAGGCTGCTGGGCCAAAGAGGTCTTGGGCATCCAGCCCCTTGCTGGTCCCTTCTCTCTGACGAGGCCCTCTGATCTCCAGCGCCTTGCTGTGTGGAGACAGCCCCTGCCAGCAACCTCCTCTCCAAGGAGGCCTCAAGCGAGGCCTAGGCCCAGGGGAAAGGCACCAGCGGGGATGAGCCTGGGGAGGCGCCCGGGCATGTCTGGACCCAGTCCCCGCAGCCTGCCCCTTGCTGGGGCAGTACCCCCGGAGGCCAGGAAGGTCTGGGCAAGGCTGGCCAGGGGCAGGGGCCCTGCTGGGTCCTGCCCCTGGCCTGTGGGGCCTCTGAGCACAACCGGCCCTCTCCCGCTGGAAGACCTCCCCGGCTGCCTCCAAAGGCCGCTTTGCAAGCACTCTCGCCGGCTGTTCCCGCCAGCCGCGCACAACGCTCCCAAGCCCGGGAGAAAAGCGCTTCGGGGTGGTGCTCTCTCCCGGCCCTTGCCCCTGAGCCTGGGGGCCAGGCAGGGGGTCCACACTCCCAGGCCAAGGCAGAACCACATGCACACGTCTGTTCCTGCCCCCTGCACCGGCAGAGAGCTCGGGGGAGCCAGAGTCTGTCAGGCAGCTGCTGGGCTGGCCGCCTGTGTGGGAAGGGGCAGAGCCGACCTAGGGGCACACTGGGCCTCTTGCTCTCCCTGCTGCCCTGAGGCTGCTGGGCCAAAGAGGTCTTGGGCATCCAGCCCCTTGCTGGTCCCTTCCCTCTGACGAGGCCCTCTGAGCTCCAGCCCCTTGCAGTGTGGAGACAGCCCCTGCCAGCAACCTCCTCTCCAAGGAGGCCTCAAGCGAGGCCTAGGCCCAGGGGAAAGGCACCAGCGGGGATGAGCCTGGGGAGGCGCCCGGGCATGTCTGGACCCAGTCCCCGCAGCCTTCCCCTTGCTGGGGCAGTACCCCCGGAGGCCAGGAAGGTCTGGGCAAGGCTGGCCAGGGGCAGGGGCCCTGCTGGGTCCTGCCCCTGGCCTGTGGGGCCTCTGAGCACAACCGGCCCTCTGCCGCTGGAAGACCTCCCCGGCTGCCTCCAAAGGCCGCTTTGCAAGCACTCTCGCCGGCTGTTCCCGCCAGCCGCGCACAACGCTCCCAAGCCCGGGAGAAAAGCGCTTCGGGGTGGTGCTCTCTCCCGGCCCTTGCCCCTGAGCCTGGGGGCCAGGCAGGGGGTCCACACTCCCAGGCCAAGGCAGAACCACATGCACACGTCTGTTCCTGCCCCCTGCACCGGCAGAGAGCTCGGGGGAGCCAGAGTCTGTCAGGCAGCTGCTGGGCTGGCCGCCTGTGTGGGAAGGGGCAGAGCCGACCTAGGGGCACACTGGGCCTCTTGCTCTCCCTGCTGCCCTGAGGCTGCTGGGCCAAAGAGGTCTTGGGCATCCAGCCCCTTGCTGGTCCTTTCTCTCTGACGAGGCCCTCTGATCTCCAGCACCTTGCAGTGTGGAGACAGCCCCTGCCAGCAACCTCCTCTCCAAGGAGGCCTCAAGCGAGGCCTAGGCCCAGGGGAAAGGCACCAGCGGGGATGAGCCTGGGGAGGCGCCCGGGCATGTCTGGACCCAGTCCCCGCAGCCTGCCCCTTGCTGGGGCAGTAGCCCCGGAGGCCAGGAAGGTCTGGGCAAGGCTGGCCAGGGGCAGGGGCCCTGCTGGGTCCTGCCCCTGGCCTGTGGGGCCTCTGAGCACAACCGGCCCTCTCCCGCTGGAAGACCTCCCCGGCTGCCTCCAAAGGCCGCTTTGCAAGCACTCTCGCCGGCTGTTCCCGCCAGCCGCGCACAACGCTCCCAAGCCCGGGAGAAAAGCGCTTCGGGGTGGTGCTCTCTCCCGGCCCTTGCCCCTGAGCCTGGGGGCCAGGCAGGGGCTCCACACTCCCAGGCCAAGGCAGAACCACATGCACACGTCTGTTCCTGCCCCCTGCACCGGCAGAGAGCTCGGGGGAGCCAGAGTCTGTCAGGCAGCTGCTGGGCTGGCCGCCTGTGTGGGAAGGGGCAGAGCCGACCTAGGGGCACACTGGGCCTCTTGCTCTCCCTGCTGCCCTGAGGCTGCTGGGCCAAAGAGGTCTTGGGCATCCAGCCCCTTGCTGGTGCCTTCCCTCTGACGAGGCCCTCTGAGCTCCAGCCCCTTGCAGTGTGGAGACAGCCCCTGCCAGCAACCTCCTCTCCAAGGAGGCCTCAAGCGAGGCCTAGGCCCAGGGGAAAGGCACCAGCGGGGATGAGCCTGGGGAGGCGCCCGGGCATGTCTGGACCCAGTCCCCGCAGCCTGCCCCTTGCTGGGGCAGTACCCCCGGAGGCCAGGAAGGTCTGGGCAAGGCTGGCCAGGGGCAGGGGCCCTGCTGGGTCCTGCCCCTGGCCTGTGGGGCCTCTGAGCACAACCGGCCCTCTGCCGCTGGAAGACCTCCCCGGCTGCCTCCAAAGGCCGCTTTGCAAGCACTCTCGCCGGCTGTTCCCGCCAGCCGCGCACAACGCTCCCAAGCCCGGGAGAAAAGCGCTTCGGGGTGGTGCTCTCTCCCGGCCCTTGCCCCTGAGCCTGGGGGCCAGGCAGGGGGTCCACACTCCCAGGCCAAGGCAGAACCACATGCACACGTCTGTTCCTGCCCCCTGCACCGGCAGAGAGCTCGGGGGAGCCAGAGTCTGTCAGGCAGCTGCTGGGCTGGCCGCCTGTGTGGGAAGGGGCAGAGCCGACCTAGGGGCACACTGGGCCTCTTGCTCTCCCTGCTGCCCTGAGGCTGCTGGGCCAAAGAGGTCTTGGGCATCCAGCCCCTTGCTGGTCCCTTCCCTCTGACGAGGCCCTCTGATCTCCAGCACCTTGCAGTGTGGAGACAGCCCCTGCCAGCAACCTCCTCTCCAAGGAGGCCTCAAGCGAGGCCTAGGCCCAGGGGAAAGGCACCAGCGGGGATGAGCCTGGGGAGGCGCCCGGGCATGTCTGGACCCAGTCCCCGCAGCCTTCCCCTTGCTGGGGCAGTACCCCCGGAGGCCAGGAAGGTCTGGGCAAGGCTGGCCAGGGGCAGGGGCCCTGCTGGGTCCTACCCCTGGCCTGTGGGGCCTCTGAGCACAACCGGCCCTCTCCCGCTGGAAGACCTCCCCGGCTGCCTCCAAAGGCCGCTTTGCAAGCACTCTCGCCGGCTGTTCCCGCCAGCCGCGCACAACGCTCCCAAGCCCGGGAGAAAAGCGCTTCGGGGTGGTGCTCTCTCCCGGCCCTTGCCCCTGAGCCTGGGGGCCAGGCAGGGGATCCACACTCCCAGGCCAAGGCAGAACCACATGCACACGTCTGTTCCTGCCCCCTGCACCGGCAGAGAGCTCGGGGGAGCCAGAGTCTGTCAGGCAGCTGCTGGGCTGGCCGCCTGTGTGGGAAGGGGCAGAGCCGACCTAGGGGCACACTGGGCCTCTTGCTCTCCCTGCTGCCCTGAGGCTGCTGGGCCAAAGAGGTCTTGGGCATCCAGCCCCTTGCTGGTCCCTTCCCTCTGACGAGGCCCTCTGAGCTCCAGCCCCTTGCAGTGTGGAGACAGCCCCTGCCAGCAACCTCCTCTCCAAGGAGGCCTCAAGCGAGGCCTAGGCCCAGGGGAAAGGCACCAGCGGGGATGAGCCTGGGGAGGCGCCCGGGCATGTCTGGACCCAGTCCCCGCAGCCTGCCCCTTGCTGGGGCAGTACCCCCGGAGGCCAGGAAGGTCTGGGCAAGGCTGGCCAGGGGCAGGGGCCCTGCTGGGTCCTGCCCCTGGCCTGTGGGGCCTCTGAGCACAACCGGCCCTCTCCCGCTGGAAGACCTCCCCGGCTGCCTCCAAAGGCCGCTTTGCAAGCACTCTCGCCGGCTGTTCCCGCCAGCCGCGCACAACGCTCCCAAGCCCGGGAGAAAAGCGCTTCGGGGTGGTGCTCTCTCCCGGCCCTTGCCCCTGAGCCTGGGGGCCAGGCAGGGGGTCCACACTCCCAGGCCAAGGCAGAACCACATGCACACGTCTGTTCCTGCCCCCTGCACCGGCAGAGAGCTCGGGGGAGCCAGAGTCTGTCAGGCAGCTGCTGGGCTGGCCGCCTGTGTGGGAAGGGGCAGAGCCGACCTAGGGGCACACTGGGCCTCTTGCTCTCCCTGCTGCCCTGAGGCTGCTGGGCCAAAGAGGTCTTGGGCATCCAGCCCCTTGCTGGTCCCTTCCCTCTGACGAGGCCCTCTGATCTCCAGCCCCTTGCAGTGTGGAGACAGCCCCTGCCAGCAACCTCCTCTCCAAGGAGGCCTCAAGCGAGGCCTAGGCCCAGGGGAAAGGCACCAGCGGGGATGAGCCTGGGGAGGCGCCCGGGCATGTCTGGACCCAGTCCCCGCAGCCTGCCCCTTGCTGGGGCAGTACCCCCGGAGGCCAGGAAGGTCTGGGCAAGGCTGGCCAGGGGCAGGGGCCCTGCTGGGTCCTGCCCCTGGCCTGTGGGGCCTCTGAGCACAACCGGCCCTCTCCCGCTGGAAGACCTCCCCGGCTGCCTCCAAAGGCCGCTTTGCAAGCACTCTCGCCGGCTGTTCCCGCCAGCCGCGCACAACGCTCCCAAGCCCGGGAGAAAAGCGCTTCGGGGTGGTGCTCTCTCCCGGCCCTTGCCCCTGAGCCTGGGGGCCAGGCAGGGGCTCCACACTCCCAGGCCAAGGCAGAACCACATGCACACGTCTGTTCCTGCCCCCTGCACCGGCAGAGAGCTCGGGGGAGCCAGAGTCTGTCAGGCAGCTGCTGGGCTGGCCGCCTGTGTGGGAAGGGGCAGAGCCGACCTAGGGGCACACTGGGCCTCTTGCTCTCCCTGCTGCCCTGAGGCTGCTGGGCCAAAGAGGTCTTGGGCATCCAGCCCCTTGCTGGTCCCTTCTCTCTTACGAAGCCCTCTGATCTCCAGCACCTTGCTGTGTGGAGACAGCCCCTGCCAGCAACCTCCTCTCCAAGGAGGCCTCAAGCGAGGCCTAGGCCCAGGGGAAAGGCACCAGCGGGGATGAGCCTGGGGAGGCGCCCGGGCATGTCTGGACCCAGTCCCCGCAGCCTGCCCCTTGCTGGGGCAGTACCCCCGGAGGCCAGGAAGGTCTGGGCAAGGCTGGCCAGGGGCAGGGGCCCTGCTGGGTCCTGCCCCTGGCCTGTGGGGCCTCTGAGCACAACCGGCCCTCTCCCGCTGGAAGACCTCCCCGGCTGCCTCCAAAGGCCGCTTTGCAAGCACTCTCGCCGGCTGTTCCCGCCAGCCGCGCACAACGCTCCCAAGCCCGGGAGAAAAGCGCTTCGGGGTGGTGCTCTCTCCCGGCCCTTGCCCCTGAGCCTGGGGGCCAGGCAGGGGGTCCACACTCCCAGGCCAAGGCAGAACCACATGCACACGTCTGTTCCTGCCCCCTGCACCGGCAGAGAGCTCGGGGGAGCCAGAGTCTGTCAGGCAGCTGCTGGGCTGGCCGCCTGTGTGGGAAGGGGCAGAGCCGACCTAGGGGCACACTGGGCCTCTTGCTCTCCCTGCTGCCCTGAGGCTGCTGGGCCAAAGAGGTCTTGGGCATCCAGCCCCTTGCTGGTCCCTTCCCTCTGACGAGGCCCTCTGAGCTCCAGCACCTTGCAGTGTGGAGACAGCCCCTGCCAGCAACCTCCTCTCCAAGGAGGCCTCAAGCGAGGCCTAGGCCCAGGGGAAAGGCACCAGCGGGGATGAGCCTGGGGAGGCGCCCGGGCATGTCTGGACCCAGTCCCCGCAGCCTGCCCCTTGCTGGGGCAGTACCCCCGGAGGCCAGGAAGGTCTGGGCAAGGCTGGCCAGGGGCAGGGGCCCTGCTGGGTCCTGCCCCTGGCCTGTGGGGCCTCTGAGCACAACCGGCCCTCTCCCGCTGGAAGACCTCCCCGGCTGCCTCCAAAGGCCGCTTTGCAAGCACTCTCGCCGGCTGTTCCCGCCAGCCGCGCACAACGCTCCCAAGCCCGGGAGAAAAGCGCTTCGGGGTGGTGCTCTCTCCCGGCCCTTGCCCCTGAGCCTGGGGGCCAGGCAGGGGCTCCACACTCCCAGGCCAAGGCAGAACCACATGCACACGTCTGTTCCTGCCCCCTGCACCGGCAGAGAGCTCGGGGGAGCCAGAGTCTGTCAGGCAGCTGCTGGGCTGGCCGCCTGTGTGGGAAGGGGCAGAGCCGACCTAGGGGCACACTGGGCCTCTTGCTCTCCCTGCTGCCCTGAGGCTGCTGGGCCAAAGAGGTCTTGGGCATCCAGCCCCTTGCTGGTCCCTTCTCTCTGACGAGGCCCTCTGATCTCCAGCACCTTGCAGTGTGGAGACAGCCCCTGCCAGCAACCTCCTCTCCAAGGAGGCCTCAAGCGAGGCCTAGGCCCAGGGGAAAGGCACCAGCGGGGATGAGCCTGGGGAGGCGCCCGGGCATGTCTGGACCCAGTCCCCGCAGCCTGCCCCTTGCTGGGGCAGTAGCCCCGGAGGCCAGGAAGGTCTGGGCAAGGCTGGCCAGGGGCAGGGGCCCTGCTGGGTCCTGCCCCTGGCCTGTGGGGCCTCTGAGCACAACCGGCCCTCTCCCGCTGGAAGACCTCCCCGGCTGCCTCCAAAGGCCGCTTTGCAAGCACTCTCGCCGGCTGTTCCCGCCAGCCGCGCACAACGCTCCCAAGCCCGGGAGAAAAGCGCTTCGGGGTGGTGCTCTCTCCCGGCCCTTGCCCCTGAGCCTGGGGGCCAGGCAGGGGGTCCACACTCCCAGGCCAAGGCAGAACCACATGCACACGTCTGTTCCTGCCCCCTGCACCGGCAGAGAGCTCGGGGGAGCCAGAGTCTGTCAGGCAGCTGCTGGGCTGGCCGCCTGTGTGGGAAGGGGCAGAGCCGACCTAGGGGCACACTGGGCCTCTTGCTCTCCCTGCTGCCCTGAGGCTGCTGGGCCAAAGAGGTCTTGGGCATCCAGCCCCTTGCTGGTCCCTTCCCTCTGACGAGGCCCTCTGAGCTCCAGCACCTTGCAGTGTGGAGACAGCCCCTGCCAGCAACCTCCTCTCCAAGGAGGCCTCAAGCGAGGCCTAGGCCCAGGGGAAAGGCACCAGCGGGGATGAGCCTGGGGAGGCGCCCGGGCATGTCTGGACCCAGTCCCCGCAGCCTGCCCCTTGCTGGGGCAGTACCCCCGGAGGCCAGGAAGGTCTGGGCAAGGCTGGCCAGGGGCAGGGGCCCTGCTGGGTCCTGCCCCTGGCCTGTGGGGCCTCTGAGCACAACCGGCCCTCTCCCGCTGGAAGACCTCCCCGGCTGCCTCCAAAGGCCGCTTTGCAAGCACTCTCGCCGGCTGTTCCCGCCAGCCGCGCACAACGCTCCCAAGCCCGGGAGAAAAGCGCTTCGGGGTGGTGCTCTCTCCCGGCCCTTGCCCCTGAGCCTGGGGGCCAGGCAGGGGGTCCACACTCCCAGGCCAAGGCAGAACCACATGCACACGTCTGTTCCTGCCCCCTGCACCGGCAGAGAGCTCGGGGGAGCCAGAGTCTGTCAGGCAGCTGCTGGGCTGGCCGCCTGTGTGGGAAGGGGCAGAGCCGACCTAGGGGCACACTGGGCCTCTTGCTCTCCCTGCTGCCCTGAGGCTGCTGGGCCAAAGAGGTCTTGGGCATCCAGCCCCTTGCTGGTCCCTTCTCTCTGACGAGGCCCTCTGAGCTCCAGCACCTTGCAGTGTGGAGACAGCCCCTGCCAGCAACCTCCTCTCCAAGGAGGCCTCAAGCGAGGCCTAGGCCCAGGGGAAAGGCACCAGCGGGGATGAGCCTGGGGAGGCGCCCGGGCATGTCTGGACCCAGTCCCCGCAGCCTGCCCCTTGCTGGGGCAGTACCCCCGGAGGCCAGGAAGGTCTGGGCAAGGCTGGCCAGGGGCAGGGGCCCTGCTGGGTCCTGCCCCTGGCCTGTGGGGCCTCTGAGCACAACCGGCCCTCTCCCGCTGGAAGACCTCCCCGGCTGCCTCCAAAGGCCGCTTTGCAAGCACTCTCGCCGGCTGTTCCCGCCAGCCGCGCACAACGCTCCCAAGCCCGGGAGAAAAGCGCTTCGGGGTGGTGCTCTCTCCCGGCCCTTGCCCCTGAGCCTGGGGGCCAGGCAGGGGGTCCACACTCCCAGGCCAAGGCAGAACCACATGCACACGTCTGTTCCTGCCCCCTGCACCGGCAGAGAGCTCGGGGGAGCCAGAGTCTGTCAGGCAGCTGCTGGGCTGGCCGCCTGTGTGGGAAGGGGCAGAGCCGACCTAGGGGCACACTGGGCCTCTTGCTCTCCCTGCTGCCCTGAGGCTGCTGGGCCAAAGAGGTCTTGGGCATCCAGCCCCTTGCTGGTCCCTTCTCTCTGACGAAGCCCTCTGATCTCCAGCACCTTGCTGTGTGGAGACAGCCCCTGCCAGCAACCTCCTCTCCAAGGAGGCCTCAAGCGAGGCCTAGGCCCAGGGGAAAGGCACCAGCGGGGATGAGCCTGGGGAGGCGCCCGGGCATGTCTGGACCCAGTCCCCGCAGCCTGCCCCTTGCTGGGGCAGTACCCCCGGAGGCCAGGAAGGTCTGGGCAAGGCTGGCCAGGGGCAGGGGCCCTGCTGGGTCCTGCCCCTGGCCTGTGGGGCCTCTGAGCACAACCGGCCCTCTCCCGCTGGAAGACCTCCCCGGCTGCCTCCAAAGGCCGCTTTGCAAGCACTCTCGCCGGCTGTTCCCGCCAGCCGCGCACAACGCTCCCAAGCCCGGGAGAAAAGCGCTTCGGGGTGGTGCTCTCTCCCGGCCCTTGCCCCTGAGCCTGGGGGCCAGGCAGGGGGTCCACACTCCCAGGCCAAGGCAGAACCACATGCACACGTCTGTTCCTGCCCCCTGCACCGGCAGAGAGCTCGGGGGAGCCAGAGTCTGTCAGGCAGCTGCTGGGCTGGCCGCCTGTGTGGGAAGGGGCAGAGCCGACCTAGGGGCACACTGGGCCTCTTGCTCTCCCTGCTGCCCTGAGGCTGCTGGGCCAAAGAGGTCTTGGGCATCCAGCCCCTTGCTGGTCCCTTCCCTCTGACGAGGCCCTCTGAGCTCCAGCCCCTTGCAGTGTGGAGACAGCCCCTGCCAGCAACCTCCTCTCCAAGGAGGCCTCAAGCGAGGCCTAGGCCCAGGGGAAAGGCACCAGCGGGGATGAGCCTGGGGAGGCGCCCGGGCATGTCTGGACCCAGTCCCCGCAGCCTGCCCCTTGCTGGGGCAGTACCCCCGGAGGCCAGGAAGGTCTGGGCAAGGCTGGCCAGGGGCAGGGGCCCTGCTGGGTCCTGCCCCTGGCCTGTGGGGCCTCTGAGCACAACCGGCCCTCTCCCGCTGGAAGACCTCCCCGGCTGCCTCCAAAGGCCGCTTTGCAAGCACTCTCGCCGGCTGTTCCCGCCAGCCGCGCACAACGCTCCCAAGCCCGGGAGAAAAGCGCTTCGGGGTGGTGCTCTCTCCCGGCCCTTGCCCCTGAGCCTGGGGGCCAGGCAGGGGCTCCACACTCCCAGGCCAAGGCAGAACCACATGCACACGTCTGTTCCTGCCCCCTGCACCGGCAGAGAGCTCGGGGGAGCCAGAGTCTGTCAGGCAGCTGCTGGGCTGGCCGCCTGTGTGGGAAGGGGCAGAGCCGACCTAGGGGCACACTGGGCCTCTTGCTCTCCCTGCTGCCCTGAGGCTGCTGGGCCAAAGAGGTCTTGGGCATCCAGCCCCTTGCTGGTCCCTTCTCTCTTACGAAGCCCTCTGATCTCCAGCACCTTGCTGTGTGGAGACAGCCCCTGCCAGCAACCTCCTCTCCAAGGAGGCCTCAAGCGAGGCCTAGGCCCAGGGGAAAGGCACCAGCGGGGATGAGCCTGGGGAGGCGCCCGGGCATGTCTGGACCCAGTCCCCGCAGCCTGCCCCTTGCTGGGGCAGTACCCCCGGAGGCCAGGAAGGTCTGGGCAAGGCTGGCCAGGGGCAGGGGCCCTGCTGGGTCCTGCCCCTGGCCTGTGGGGCCTCTGAGCACAACCGGCCCTCTCCCGCTGGAAGACCTCCCCGGCTGCCTCCAAAGGCCGCTTTGCAAGCACTCTCGCCGGCTGTTCCCGCCAGCCGCGCACAACGCTCCCAAGCCCGGGAGAAAAGCGCTTCGGGGTGGTGCTCTCTCCCGGCCCTTGCCCCTGAGCCTGGGGGCCAGGCAGGGGGTCCACACTCCCAGGCCAAGGCAGAACCACATGCACACGTCTGTTCCTGCCCCCTGCACCGGCAGAGAGCTCGGGGGAGCCAGAGTCTGTCAGGCAGCTGCTGGGCTGGCCGCCTGTGTGGGAAGGGGCAGAGCCGACCTAGGGGCACACTGGGCCTCTTGCTCTCCCTGCTGCCCTGAGGCTGCTGGGCCAAAGAGGTCTTGGGCATCCAGCCCCTTGCTGGTCCCTTCCCTCTGACGAGGCCCTCTGAGCTCCAGCACCTTGCAGTGTGGAGACAGCCCCTGCCAGCAACCTCCTCTCCAAGGAGGCCTCAAGCGAGGCCTAGGCCCAGGGGAAAGGCACCAGCGGGGATGAGCCTGGGGAGGCGCCCGGGCATGTCTGGACCCAGTCCCCGCAGCCTGCCCCTTGCTGGGGCAGTACCCCCGGAGGCCAGGAAGGTCTGGGCAAGGCTGGCCAGGGGCAGGGGCCCTGCTGGGTCCTGCCCCTGGCCTGTGGGGCCTCTGAGCACAACCGGCCCTCTCCCGCTGGAAGACCTCCCCGGCTGCCTCCAAAGGCCGCTTTGCAAGCACTCTCGCCGGCTGTTCCCGCCAGCCGCGCACAACGCTCCCAAGCCCGGGAGAAAAGCGCTTCGGGGTGGTGCTCTCTCCCGGCCCTTGCCCCTGAGCCTGGGGGCCAGGCAGGGGCTCCACACTCCCAGGCCAAGGCAGAACCACATGCACACGTCTGTTCCTGCCCCCTGCACCGGCAGAGAGCTCGGGGGAGCCAGAGTCTGTCAGGCAGCTGCTGGGCTGGCCGCCTGTGTGGGAAGGGGCAGAGCCGACCTAGGGGCACACTGGGCCTCTTGCTCTCCCTGCTGCCCTGAGGCTGCTGGGCCAAAGAGGTCTTGGGCATCCAGCCCCTTGCTGGTCCTTTCTCTCTGACGAGGCCCTCTGATCTCCAGCACCTTGCAGTGTGGAGACAGCCCCTGCCAGCAACCTCCTCTCCAAGGAGGCCTCAAGCGAGGCCTAGGCCCAGGGGAAAGGCACCAGCGGGGATGAGCCTGGGGAGGCGCCCGGGCATGTCTGGACCCAGTCCCCGCAGCCTGCCCCTTGCTGGGGCAGTAGCCCCGGAGGCCAGGAAGGTCTGGGCAAGGCTGGCCAGGGGCAGGGGCCCTGCTGGGTCCTGCCCCTGGCCTGTGGGGCCTCTGAGCACAACCGGCCCTCTCCCGCTGGAAGACCTCCCCGGCTGCCTCCAAAGGCCGCTTTGCAAGCACTCTCGCCGGCTGTTCCCGCCAGCCGCGCACAACGCTCCCAAGCCCGGGAGAAAAGCGCTTCGGGGTGGTGCTCTCTCCCGGCCCTTGCCCCTGAGCCTGGGGGCCAGGCAGGGGGTCCACACTCCCAGGCCAAGGCAGAACCACATGCACACGTCTGTTCCTGCCCCCTGCACCGGCAGAGAGCTCGGGGGAGCCAGAGTCTGTCAGGCAGCTGCTGGGCTGGCCGCCTGTGTGGGAAGGGGCAGAGCCGACCTAGGGGCACACTGGGCCTCTTGCTCTCCCTGCTGCCCTGAGGCTGCTGGGCCAAAGAGGTCTTGGGCATCCAGCCCCTTGCTGGTCCCTTCCCTCTGACGAGGCCCTCTGAGCTCCAGCACCTTGCAGTGTGGAGACAGCCCCTGCCAGCAACCTCCTCTCCAAGGAGGCCTCAAGCGAGGCCTAGGCCCAGGGGAAAGGCACCAGCGGGGATGAGCCTGGGGAGGCGCCCGGGCATGTCTGGACCCAGTCCCCGCAGCCTGCCCCTTGCTGGGGCAGTACCCCCGGAGGCCAGGAAGGTCTGGGCAAGGCTGGCCAGGGGCAGGGGCCCTGCTGGGTCCTGCCCCTGGCCTGTGGGGCCTCTGAGCACAACCGGCCCTCTCCCGCTGGAAGACCTCCCCGGCTGCCTCCAAAGGCCGCTTTGCAAGCACTCTCGCCGGCTCTTCCCGCCAGCCGCGCACAACGCTCCCAAGCCCGGGAGAAAAGCGCTTCGGGGTGGTGCTCTCTCCCGGCCCTTGCCCCTGAGCCTGGGGGCCAGGCAGGGGGTCCACACTCCCAGGCCAAGGCAGAACCACATGCACACGTCTGTTCCTGCCCCCTGCACCGGCAGAGAGCTCGGGGGAGCCAGAGTCTGTCAGGCAGCTGCTGGGCTGGCCGCCTGTGTGGGAAGGGGCAGAGCCGACCTAGGGGCACACTGGGCCTCTTGCTCTCCCTGCTGCCCTGAGGCTGCTGGGCCAAAGAGGTCTTGGGCATCCAGCCCCTTACTGGTCCCTTCTCTCTGACGAGGCCCTCTGAGCTCCAGCACCTTGCAGTGTGGAGACAGCCCCTGCCAGCAACCTCCTCTCCAAGGAGGCCTCAAGCGAGGCCTAGGCCCAGGGGAAAGGCACCAGCGGGGATGAGCCTGGGGAGGCGCCCGGGCATGTCTGGACCCAGTCCCCGCAGCCTGCCCCTTGCTGGGGCAGTACCCCCGGAGGCCAGGAAGGTCTGGGCAAGGCTGGCCAGGGGCAGGGGCCCTGCTGGGTCCTGCCCCTGGCCTGTGGGGCCTCTGAGCACAACCGGCCCTCTCCCGCTGGAAGACCTCCCCGGCTGCCTCCAAAGGCCGCTTTGCAAGCACTCTCGCCGGCTGTTCCCGCCAGCCGCGCACAACGCTCCCAAGCCCGGGAGAAAAGCGCTTCGGGGTGGTGCTCTCTCCCGGCCCTTGCCCCTGAGCCTGGGGGCCAGGCAGGGGGTCCACACTCCCAGGCCAAGGCAGAACCACATGCACACGTCTGTTCCTGCCCCCTGCACCGGCAGAGAGCTCGGGGGAGCCAGAGTCTGTCAGGCAGCTGCTGGGCTGGCCGCCTGTGTGGGAAGGGGCAGAGCCGACCTAGGGGCACACTGGGCCTCTTGCTCTCCCTGCTGCCCTGAGGCTGCTGGGCCAAAGAGGTCTTGGGCATCCAGCCCCTTGCTGGTCCCTTCTCTCTGACGAAGCCCTCTGATCTCCAGCACCTTGCTGTGTGGAGACAGCCCCTGCCAGCAACCTCCTCTCCAAGGAGGCCTCAAGCGAGGCCTAGGCCCAGGGGAAAGGCACCAGCGGGGATGAGCCTGGGGAGGCGCCCGGGCATGTCTGGACCCAGTCCCCGCAGCCTGCCCCTTGCTGGGGCAGTACCCCCGGAGGCCAGGAAGGTCTGGGCAAGGCTGGCCAGGGGCAGGGGCCCTGCTGGGTCCTGCCCCTGGCCTGTGGGGCCTCTGAGCACAACCGGCCCTCTCCCGCTGGAAGACCTCCCCGGCTGCCTCCAAAGGCCGCTTTGCAAGCACTCTCGCCGGCTGTTCCCGCCAGCCGCGCACAACGCTCCCAAGCCCGGGAGAAAAGCGCTTCGGGGTGGTGCTCTCTCCCGGCCCTTGCCCCTGAGCCTGGGGGCCAGGCAGGGGGTCCACACTCCCAGGCCAAGGCAGAACCACATGCACACGTCTGTTCCTGCCCCCTGCACCGGCAGAGAGCTCGGGGGAGCCAGAGTCTGTCAGGCAGCTGCTGGGCTGGCCGCCTGTGTGGGAAGGGGCAGAGCCGACCTAGGGGCACCCTGGGCCTCTTGCTCTCCCTGCTGCCCTGAGGCTGCTGGGCCAAAGAGGTCTTGGGCATCCAGCCCCTTGCTGGTCCCTTCCCTCTGACGAGGCCCTCTGAGCTCCAGCCCCTTGCAGTGTGGAGACAGCCCCTGCCAGCAACCTCCTCTCCAAGGAGGCCTCAAGCGAGGCCTAGGCCCAGGGGAAAGGCACCAGCGGGGATGAGCCTGGGGAGGCGCCCGGGCATGTCTGGACCCAGTCCCCGCAGCCTGCCCCTTGCTGGGGCAGTACCCCCGGAGGCCAGGAAGGTCTGGGCAAGGCTGGCCAGGGGCAGGGGCCCTGCTGGGTCCTGCCCCTGGCCTGTGGGGCCTCTGAGCACAACCGGCCCTCTCCCGCTGGAAGACCTCCCCGGCTGCCTCCAAAGGCCGCTTTGCAAGCACTCTCGCCGGCTGTTCCCGCCAGCCGCGCACAACGCTCCCAAGCCCGGGAGAAAAGCGCTTCGGGGTGGTGCTCTCTCCCGGCCCTTGCCCCTGAGCCTGGGGGCCAGGCAGGGGCTCCACACTCCCAGGCCAAGGCAGAACCACATGCACACGTCT
This sequence comes from Cervus elaphus, assembly GCF_910594005.1. Classification (NCBI taxonomy): domain Eukaryota; kingdom Metazoa; phylum Chordata; class Mammalia; order Artiodactyla; family Cervidae; genus Cervus; species Cervus elaphus. Next base: position 687,436 of record NW_025316701.1, on the reverse strand, counting down.
GTTCCTGCCCCCTGCACCGGCAGAGAGCTCGGGGGAGCCAGAGTCTGTCAGGCAGCTGCTGGGCTGGCCGCCTGTGTGGGAAGGGGCAGAGCCGACCTAGGGGCACACTGGGCCTCTTGCTCTCCCTGCTGCCCTGAGGCTGCTGGGCCAAAGAGGTCTTGGGCATCCAGCCCCTTGCTGGTCCCTTCTCTCTTATGAAGCCCTCTGATCTCCAGCACCTTGCTGTGTGGAGACAGCCCCTGCCAGCAACCTCCTCTCCAAGGAGGCCTCAAGCGAGGCCTAGGCCCAGGGGAAAGGCACCAGCGGGGATGAGCCTGGGGAGGCGCCCGGGCATGTCTGGACCCAGTCCCCGCAGCCTGCCCCTTGCTGGGGCAGTACCCCCGGAGGCCAGGAAGGTCTGGGCAAGGCTGGCCAGGGGCAGGGGCCCTGCTGGGTCCTGCCCCTGGCCTGTGGGGCCTCTGAGCACAACCGGCCCTCTCCCGCTGGAAGACCTCCCCGGCTGCCTCCAAAGGCCGCTTTGCAAGCACTCTCGCCGGCTGTTCCCGCCAGCCGCGCACAACGCTCCCAAGCCCGGGAGAAAAGCGCTTCGGGGTGGTGCTCTCTCCCGGCCCTTGCCCCTGAGCCTGGGGGCCAGGCAGGGGGTCCACACTCCCAGGCCAAGGCAGAACCACATGCACACGTCTGTTCCTGCCCCCTGCACCGGCAGAGAGCTCGGGGGAGCCAGAGTCTGTCAGGCAGCTGCTGGGCTGGCCGCCTGTGTGGGAAGGGGCAGAGCCGACCTAGGGGCACACTGGGCCTCTTGCTCTCCCTGCTGCCCTGAGGCTGCTGGGCCAAAGAGGTCTTGGGCATCCAGCCCCTTGCTGGTCCTTTCCCTCTGACGAGGCCCTCTGATCTCCAGCACCTTGCAGTGTGGAGACAGCCCCTGCCAGCAACCTCCTCTCCAAGGAGGCCTCAAGCGAGGCCTAGGCCCAGGGGAAAGGCACCAGCGGGGATGAGCCTGGGGAGGCGCCCGGGCATGTCTGGACCCAGTCCCCGCAGCCTGCCCCTTGCTGGGGCAGTAGCCCCGGAGGCCAGGAAGGTCTGGGCAAGGCTGGCCAGGGGCAGGGGCCCTGCTGGGTCCTGCCCCTGGCCTGTGGGGCCTCTGAGCACAACCGGCCCTCTCCCGCTGGAAGACCTCCCCGGCTGCCTCCAAAGGCCGCTTTGCAAGCACTCTCGCCGGCTGTTCCCGCCAGCCGCGCACAACGCTCCCAAGCCCGGGAGAAAAGCGCTTCGGGGTGGTGCTCTCTCCCGGCCCTTGCCCCTGAGCCTGGGGGCCAGGCAGGGGGTCCACACTCCCAGGCCAAGGCAGAACCACATGCACACGTCTGTTCCTGCCCCCTGCACCGGCAGAGAGCTCGGGGGAGCCAGAGTCTGTCAGGCAGCTGCTGGGCTGGCCGCCTGTGTGGGAAGGGGCAGAGCCGACCTAGGGGCACACTGGGCCTCTTGCTCTCCCTGCTGCCCTGAGGCTGCTGGGCCAAAGAGGTCTTGGGCATCCAGCCCCTTGCTGGTCCCTTCCCTCTGACGAGGCCCTCTGAGCTCCAGCCCCTTGCAGTGTGGAGACAGCCCCTGCCAGCAACCTCCTCTCCAAGGAGGCCTCAAGCGAGGCCTAGGCCCAGGGGAAAGGCACCAGCGGGGATGAGCCTGGGGAGGCGCCCGGGCATGTCTGGACCCAGTCCCCGCAGCCTGCCCCTTGCTGGGGCAGTACCCCCGGAGGCCAGGAAGGTCTGGGCAAGGCTGGCCAGGGGCAGGGGCCCTGCTGGGTCCTGCCCCTGGCCTGTGGGGCCTCTGAGCACAACCGGCCCTCTCCCGCTGGAAGACCTCCCCGGCTGCCTCCAAAGGCCGCTTTGCAAGCACTCTCGCCGGCTGTTCCCGCCAGCCGCGCACAACGCTCCCAAGCCCGGGAGAAAAGCGCTTCGGGGTGGTGCTCTCTCCCGGCCCTTGCCCCTGAGCCTGGGGGCCAGGCAGGGGCTCCACACTCCCAGGCCAAGGCAGAACCACATGCACACGTCTGTTCCTGCCCCCTGCACCGGCAGAGAGCTCGGGGGAGCCAGAGTCTGTCAGGCAGCTGCTGGGCTGGCCACCTGTGTGGGAAGGGGCAGAGCCGACCTAGGGGCACAGTGGGCCTCTTGCTCTCCCTGCTGCCCTGAGGCTGCTGGGCCAAAGAGGTCTTGGGCATCCAGCCCCTTGCTGGCCCCTTCCCTCTGACGAGGCCCTCTGAGCTCCAGCCCCTTGCAGTGTGGAGACAGCCCCTGCCAGCAACCTCCTCTCCAAGGAGGCCTCAAGCGAGGCCTAGGCCCAGGGGAAAGGCACCAGCGGGGATGAGCCTGGGGAGGCGCCCGGGCATGTCTGGACCCAGTCCCCGCAGCCTGCCCCTTGCTGGGGCAGTACCCCCGGAGGCCAGGAAGGTCTGGGCAAGGCTGGCCAGGGGCAGGGGCCCTGCTGGGTCCTGCCCCTGGCCTATGGGGCCTCTGAGCACAACCGGCCCTCTCCCGCTGGAAGACCTCCCCGGCTGCCTCCAAAGGCCGCTTTGCAAGCACTCTCGCCGGCTGTTCCCGCCAGCCGCGCACAACGCTCCCAAGCCCGGGAGAAAAGCGCTTCGGGGTGGTGCTCTCTCCCGGCCCTTGCCCCTGAGCCTGGGGGCCAGGCAGGGGGTCCACACTCCCAGGCCAAGGCAGAACCACATGCACACGTCTGTTCCTGCCCCCTGCACCGGCAGAGAGCTCGGGGGAGCCAGAGTCTGTCAGGCAGCTGCTGGGCTGGCCGCCTGTGTGGGAAGGGGCAGAGCCGACCTAGGGGCACACTGGGCCTCTTGCTCTCCCTGCTGCCCTGAGGCTGCTGGGCCAAAGAGGTCTTGGGCATCCAGCCCCTTGCTGGTCCCTTCCCTCTGACGAGGCCCTCTGAGCTCCAGCCCCTTGCAGTGTGGAGACAGCCCCTGCCAGCAACCTCCTCTCCAAGGAGGCCTCAAGCGAGGCCTAGGCCCAGGGGAAAGGCACCAGCGGGGATGAGCCTGGGGAGGCGCCCGGGCATGTCTGGACCCAGTCCCCGCAGCCTGCCCCTTGCTGGGGCAGTACCCCCGGAGGCCAGGAAGGTCTGGGCAAGGCTGGCCAGGGGCAGGGGCCCTGCTGGGTCCTGCCCCTGGCCTGTGGGGCCTCTGAGCACAACCGGCCCTCTCCCGCTGGAAGACCTCCCCGGCTGCCTCCAAAGGCCGCTTTGCAAGCACTCTCGCCGGCTGTTCCCGCCAGCCGCGCACAACGCTCCCAAGCCCGGGAGAAAAGCGCTTCGGGGTGGTGCTCTCTCCCGGCCCTTGCCCCTGAGCCTGGGGGCCAGGCAGGGGCTCCACACTCCCAGGCCAAGGCAGAACCACATGCACACGTCTGTTCCTGCCCCCTGCACCGGCAGAGAGCTCGGGGGAGCCAGAGTCTGTCAGGCAGCTGCTGGGCTGGCCGCCTGTGTGGGAAGGGGCAGAGCCGACCTAGGGGCACAGTGGGCCTCTTGCTCTCCCTGCTGCCCTGAGGCTGCTGGGCCAAAGAGGTCTTGGGCATCCAGCCCCTTGCTGGCCCCTTCCCTCTGACGAGGCCCTCTGAGCTCCAGCCCCTTGCAGTGTGGAGACAGCCCCTGCCAGCAACCTCCTCTCCAAGGAGGCCTCAAGCGAGGCCTAGGCCCAGGGGAAAGGCACCAGCGGGGATGAGCCTGGGGAGGCGCCCGGGCATGTCTGGACCCAGTCCCCGCAGCCTGCCCCTTGCTGGGGCAGTACCCCCGGAGGCCAGGAAGGTCTGGGCAAGGCTGGCCAGGGGCAGGGGCCCTGCTGGGTCCTGCCCCTGGCCTATGGGGCCTCTGAGCACAACCGGCCCTCTCCCGCTGGAAGACCTCCCCGGCTGCCTCCAAAGGCCGCTTTGCAAGCACTCTCGCCGGCTGTTCCCGCCAGCCGCGCACAACGCTCCCAAGCCCGGGAGAAAAGCGCTTCGGGGTGGTGCTCTCTCCCGGCCCTTGCCCCTGAGCCTGGGGGCCAGGCAGGGGGTCCACACTCCCAGGCCAAGGCAGAACCACATGCACACGTCTGTTCCTGCCCCCTGCACCGGCAGAGAGCTCGGGGGAGCCAGAGTCTGTCAGGCAGCTGCTGGGCTGGCCGCCTGTGTGGGAAGGGGCAGAGCCGACCTAGGGGCACACTGGGCCTCTTGCTCTCCCTGCTGCCCTGAGGCTGCTGGGCCAAAGAGGTCTTGGGCATCCAGCCCCTTGCTGGTCCCTTCCCTCTGACGAGGCCCTCTGAGCTCCAGCCCCTTGCAGTGTGGAGACAGCCCCTGCCAGCAACCTCCTCTCCAAGGAGGCCTCAAGCGAGGCCTAGGCCCAGGGGAAAGGCACCAGCGGGGATGAGCCTGGGGAGGCACCCGGGCATGTCTGGACCCAGTCCCCGCAGCCTGCCCCTTGCTGGGGCAGTACCCCCGGAGGCCAGAAAGGTCTGGGCAAGGCTGGCCAGGGGCAGGGGCCCTGCTGGGTCCTGCCCCTGGCCTGTGGGGCCTCTGAGCACAACCGGCCCTCTCCCGCTGGAAGACCTCCCCGGCTGCCTCCAAAGGCCGCTTTGCAAGCACTCTCGCCGGCTGTTCCCGCCAGCCGCGCACAACGCTCCCAAGCCCGGGAGAAAAGCGCTTCGGGGTGGTGCTCTCTCCCGGCCCTTGCCCCTGAGCCTGGGGGCCAGGCAGGGGGTCCACACTCCCAGGCCAAGGCAGAACCACATGCACACGTCTGTTCCTGCCCCCTGCACCGGCAGAGAGCTCGAGGGAGCCAGAGTCTGTCAGGCAGCTGCTGGGCTGGCCGCCTGTGTGGGAAGGGGCAGAGCCGACCTAGGGGCACACTGGGCCTCTTGCTCTCCCTGCTGCCCTGAGGCTGCTGGGCCAAAGAGGTCTTGGGCATGCAGCCCCTTGCTGGTCCCTTCTCTCTTACGAAGCCCTCTGATCTCCAGCACCTTGCTGTGTGGAGACAGCCCCTGCCAGCAACCTCCTCTCCACGGAGGCCTCAAGCGAGGCCTAGGCCCAGGGGAAAGGCACCAGCGGGGATGAGCCTGGGGAGGCGCCCGGGCATGTCTGGACCCAGTCCCCGCAGCCTGCCCCTTGCTGGGGCAGTACCCCCGGAGGCCAGGAAGGTCTGGGCAAGGCTGGCCAGGGGCAGGGGCCCTGCTGGGTCCTGCCCCTGGCCTGTGGGGCCTCTGAGCACAACCGGCCCTCTCCCGCTGGAAGACCTCCCCGGCTGCCTCCAAAGGCCGCTTTGCAAGCACTCTCGCCGGCTGTTCCCGCCAGCCGCGCACAACGCTCCCAAGCCCGGGAGAAAAGCGCTTCGGGGTGGTGCTCTCTCCCGGCCCTTGCCCCTGAGCCTGGGGGCCAGGCAGGGGCTCCACACTCCCAGGCCAAGGCAGAACCACATGCACACGTCTGTTCCTGCCCCCTGCACCGGCAGAGAGCTCGGGGGAGCCAGAGTCTGTCAGGCAGCTGCTGGGCTGGCCGCCTGTGTGGGAAGGGGCAGAGCCGACCTAGGGGCACACTGGGCCTCTTGCTCTCCCTGCTGCCCTGAGGCTGCTGGGCCAAAGAGGTCTTGGGCATCCAGCCCCTTGCTGGTCCTTTCCCTCTGACGAGGCCCTCTGAGCTCCAGCAGCTTGCAGTGTGGAGACAGCCCCTGCCAGCAACCTCCTCTCCAAGGAGGCCTCAAGCGAGGCCTAGGCCCAGGGGAAAGGCACCAGCGGGGATGAGCCTGGGGAGGCGCCCGGGCATGTCTGGACCCAGTCCCTGCAGCCTGCCCCTTGCTGGGGCAGTACCCCCGGAGGCCAGGAAGGTCTGGGCAAGGCTGGCCAGGGGCAGGGGCCCTGCTGGGTCCTGCCCCTGGCCTGTGGGGCCTCTGAGCACAACCGGCCCTCTGCCGCTGGAAGACCTCCCCGGCTGCCTCCAAAGGCCGCTTTGCAAGCACTCTCGCCGGCTGTTCCCGCCAGCCGCGCACAACGCTCCCAAGCCCGGGAGAAAAGCGCTTCGGGGTGGTGCTCTCTCCCGGCCCTTGCCCCTGAGCCTGGGGGCCAGGCAGGGGCTCCACACTCCCAGGCCAAGGCAGAACCACATGCACACGTCTGTTCCTGCCCCCTGCACCGGCAGAGAGCTCGGGGGAGCCAGAGTCTGTCAGGCAGCTGCTGGGCTGGCCGCCTGTGTGGGAAGGGGCAGAGCCGACCTAGGGGCACACTGGGCCTCTTGCTCTCCCTGCTGCCCTGAGGCTGCTGGGCCAAAGAGGTCTTGGGCATCCAGCCCCTTGCTGGTCCCTTCCCTCTGACGAGGCCCTCTGAGCTCCAGCCCCTTGCAGTGTGGAGACAGCCCCTGCCAGCAACCTCCTCTCCAAGGAGGCCTCAAGCGAGGCCTAGGCCCAGGGGAAAGGCACCAGCGGGGATGAGCCTGGGGAGGCGCCCGGGCATGTCTGGACCCAGTCCCCGCAGCCTGCCCCTTGCTGGGGCAGTACCCCCGGAGGCCAGGAAGGTCTGGGCAAGGCTGGCCAGGGGCAGGGGCCCTGCTGGGTCCTGCCCCTGGCCTGTGGGGCCTCTGAGCACAACCGGCCCTCTCCCGCTGGAAGACCTCCCCGGCTGCCTCCAAAGGCCGCTTTGCAAGCACTCTCGCCGGCTGTTCCCGCCAGCCGCGCACAACGCTCCCAAGCCCGGGAGAAAAGCGCTTCGGGGTGGTGCTCTCTCCCGGCCCTTGCCCCTGAGCCTGTGGGCCAGGCAGGGGCTCCACACTCCCAGGCCAAGGCAGAACCACATGCACACGTCTGTTCCTGCCCCCTGCACCGGCAGAGAGCTCGGGGGAGCCAGAGTCTGTCAGGCAGCTGCTGGGCTGGCCGCCTGTGTGGGAAGGGGCAGAGCCGACCTAGGGGCACAGTGGGCCTCTTGCTCTCCCTGCTGCCCTGAGGCTGCTGGGCCAAAGAGGTCTTGGGCATCCAGCCCCTTGCTGGCCCCTTCCCTCTGACGAGGCCCTCTGAGCTCCAGCCCCTTGCAGTGTGGAGACAGCCCCTGCCAGCAACCTCCTCTCCAAGGAGGCCTCAAGCGAGGCCTAGGCCCAGGGGAAAGGCACCAGCGGGGATGAGCCTGGGGAGGCGCCCGGGCATGTCTGGACCCAGTCCCCGCAGCCTGCCCCTTGCTGGGGCAGTACCCCCGGAGGCCAGGAAGGTCTGGGCAAGGCTGGCCAGGGGCAGGGGCCCTGCTGGGTCCTGCCCCTGGCCTGTGGGGCCTCTGAGCACAACCGGCCCTCTCCCGCTGGAAGACCTCCCCGGCTGCCTCCAAAGGCCGCTTTGCAAGCACTCTCGCCGGCTGTTCCCGCCAGCCGCGCACAACGCTCCCAAGCCCGGGAGAAAAGCGCTTCGGGGTGGTGCTCTCTCCCGGCCCTTGCCCCTGAGCCTGGGGGCCAGGCAGGGGGTCCACACTCCCAGGCCAAGGCAGAACCACATGCACACGTCTGTTCCTGCCCCCTGCACCGGCAGAGAGCTCGGGGGAGCCAGAGTCTGTCAGGCAGCTGCTGGGCTGGCCGCCTGTGTGGGAAGGGGCAGAGCCGACCTAGGGGCACACTGGGCCTCTTGCTCTCCCTGCTGCCCTGAGGCTGCTGGGCCAAAGAGGTCTTGGGCATCCAGCCCCTTGCTGGTCCCTTCCCTCTGACGAGGCCCTCTGAGCTCCAGCCCCTTGCAGTGTGGAGACAGCCCCTGCCAGCAACCTCCTCTCCAAGGAGGCCTCAAGCGAGGCCTAGGCCCAGGGGAAAGGCACCAGCGGGGATGAGCCTGGGGAGGCGCCCGGGCATGTCTGGACCCAGTCCCCGCAGCCTGCCCCTTGCTGGGGCAGTACCCCCGGAGGCCAGGAAGGTCTGGGCAAGGCTGGCCAGGGGCAGGGGCCCTGCTGGGTCCTGCCCCTGGCCTGTGGGGCCTCTGAGCACAACCGGCCCTCTCCCGCTGGAAGACCTCCCCGGCTGCCTCCAAAGGCCGCTTTGCAAGCACTCTCGCCGGCTGTTCCCGCCAGCCGCGCACAACGCTCCCAAGCCCGGGAGAAAAGCGCTTCGGGGTGGTGCTCTCTCCCGGCCCTTGCCCCTGAGCCTGGGGGCCAGGCAGGGGCTCCACACTCCCAGGCCAAGGCAGAACCACATGCACACGTCTGTTCCTGCCCCCTGCACCGGCAGAGAGCTCGGGGGAGCCAGAGTCTGTCAGGCAGCTGCTGGGCTGGCCGCCTGTGTGGGAAGGGGCAGAGCCGACCTAGGGGCACAGTGGGCCTCTTGCTCTCCCTGCTGCCCTGAGGCTGCTGGGCCAAAGAGGTCTTGGGCATCCAGCCCCTTGCTGGCCCCTTCCCTCTGACGAGGCCCTCTGAGCTCCAGCCCCTTGCAGTGTGGAGACAGCCCCTGCCAGCAACCTCCTCTCCAAGGAGGCCTCAAGCGAGGCCTAGGCCCAGGGGAAAGGCACCAGCGGGGATGAGCCTGGGGAGGCGCCCGGGCATGTCTGGACCCAGTCCCCGCAGCCTGCCCCTTGCTGGGGCAGTACCCCCGGAGGCCAGGAAGGTCTGGGCAAGGCTGGCCAGGGGCAGGGGCCCTGCTGGGTCCTGCCCCTGGCCTATGGGGCCTCTGAGCACAACCGGCCCTCTCCCGCTGGAAGACCTCCCCGGCTGCCTCCAAAGGCCGCTTTGCAAGCACTCTCGCCGGCTGTTCCCGCCAGCCGCGCACAACGCTCCCAAGCCCGGGAGAAAAGCGCTTCGGGGTGGTGCTCTCTCCCGGCCCTTGCCCCTGAGCCTGGGGGCCAGGCAGGGGGTCCACACTCCCAGGCCAAGGCAGAACCACATGCACACGTCTGTTCCTGCCCCCTGCACCGGCAGAGAGCTCGGGGGAGCCAGAGTCTGTCAGGCAGCTGCTGGGCTGGCCGCCTGTGTGGGAAGGGGCAGAGCCGACCTAGGGGCACACTGGGCCTCTTGCTCTCCCTGCTGCCCTGAGGCTGCTGGGCCAAAGAGGTCTTGGGCATCCAGCCCCTTGCTGGTCCCTTCCCTCTGACGAGGCCCTCTGAGCTCCAGCCCCTTGCAGTGTGGAGACAGCCCCTGCCAGCAACCTCCTCTCCAAGGAGGCCTCAAGCGAGGCCTAGGCCCAGGGGAAAGGCACCAGCGGGGATGAGCCTGGGGAGGCACCCGGGCATGTCTGGACCCAGTCCCCGCAGCCTGCCCCTTGCTGGGGCAGTACCCCCGGAGGCCAGAAATGTCTGGGCAAGGCTGGCCAGGGGCAGGGGCCCTGCTGGGTCCTGCCCCTGGCCTGTGGGGCCTCTGAGCACAACCGGCCCTCTCCCGCTGGAAGACCTCCCCGGCTGCCTCCAAAGGCCGCTTTGCAAGCACTCTCGCCGGCTGTTCCCGCCAGCCGCGCACAACGCTCCCAAGCCCGGGAGAAAAGCGCTTCGGGGTGGTGCTCTCTCCCGGCCCTTGCCCCTGAGCCTGGGGGCCAGGCAGGGGGTCCACACTCCCAGGCCAAGGCAGAACCACATGCACACGTCTGTTCCTGCCCCCTGCACCGGCAGAGAGCTCGAGGGAGCCAGAGTCTGTCAGGCAGCTGCTGGGCTGGCCGCCTGTGTGGGAAGGGGCAGAGCCGACCTAGGGGCACACTGGGCCTCTTGCTCTCCCTGCTGCCCTGAGGCTGCTGGGCCAAAGAGGTCTTGGGCATGCAGCCCCTTGCTGGTCCCTTCTCTCTTACGAAGCCCTCTGATCTCCAGCACCTTGCTGTGTGGAGACAGCCCCTGCCAGCAACCTCCTCTCCAAGGAGGCCTCAAGCGAGGCCTAGGCCCAGGGGAAAGGCACCAGCGGGGATGAGCCTGGGGAGGCGCCCGGGCATGTCTGGACCCAGTCCCCGCAGCCTGCCCCTTGCTGGGGCAGTACCCCCGGAGGCCAGGAAGGTCTGGGCAAGGCTGGCCAGGGGCAGGGGCCCTGCTGGGTCCTGCCCCTGGCCTGTGGGGCCTCTGAGCACAACCGGCCCTCTCCCGCTGGAAGACCGCCCCGGCTGCCTCCAAAGGCCGCTTTGCAAGCACTCTCGCCGGCTGTTCCCGCCAGCCGCGCACAACGCTCCCAAGCCCGGGAGAAAAGCGCTTCGGGGTGGTGCTCTCTCCCGGCCCTTGCCCCTGAGCCTGGGGGCCAGGCAGGGGCTCCACACTCCCAGGCCAAGGCAGAACCACATGCACACGTCTGTTCCTGCCCCCTGCACCGGCAGAGAGCTCGGGGGAGCCAGAGTCTGTCAGGCAGCTGCTGGGCTGGCCGCCTGTGTGGGAAGGGGCAGAGCCGACCTAGGGGCACACTGGGCCTCTTGCTCTCCCTGCTGCCCTGAGGCTGCTGGGCCAAAGAGGTCTTGGGCATCCAGCCCCTTGCTGGTCCTTTCCCTCTGACGAGGCCCTCTGAGCTCCAGCAGCTTGCAGTGTGGAGACAGCCCCTGCCAGCAACCTCCTCTCCAAGGAGGCCTCAAGCGAGGCCTAGGCCCAGGGGAAAGGCACCAGCGGGGATGAGCCTGGGGAGGCGCCCGGGCATGTCTGGACCCAGTCCCCGCAGCCTGCCCCTTGCTGGGGCAGTACCCCCGGAGGCCAGGAAGGTCTGGGCAAGGCTGGCCAGGGGCAGGGGCCCTGCTGGGTCCTGCCCCTGGCCTGTGGGGCCTCTGAGCACAACCGGCCCTCTGCCGCTGGAAGACCTCCCCGGCTGCCTCCAAAGGCCGCTTTGCAAGCACTCTCGCCGGCTGTTCCCGCCAGCCGCGCACAACGCTCCCAAGCCCGGGAGAAAAGCGCTTCGGGGTGGTGCTCTCTCCCGGCCCTTGCCCCTGAGCCTGGGGGCCAGGCAGGGGCTCCACACTCCCAGGCCAAGGCAGAACCACATGCACACGTCTGTTCCTGCCCCCTGCACCGGCAGAGAGCTCGGGGGAGCCAGAGTCTGTCAGGCAGCTGCTGGGCTGGCCGCCTGTGTGGGAAGGGGCAGAGCCGACCTAGGGGCACACTGGGCCTCTTGCTCTCCCTGCTGCCCTGAGGCTGCTGGGCCAAAGAGGTCTTGGGCATCCAGCCCCTTGCTGGTCCCTTCCCTCTGACGAGGCCCTCTGAGCTCCAGCCCCTTGCAGTGTGGAGACAGCCCCTGCCAGCAACCTCCTCTCCAAGGAGGCCTCAAGCGAGGCCTAGGCCCAGGGGAAAGGCACCAGCGGGGATGAGCCTGGGGAGGCGCCCGGGCATGTCTGGACCCAGTCCCCGCAGCCTGCCCCTTGCTGGGGCAGTACCCCCGGAGGCCAGGAAGGTCTGGGCAAGGCTGGCCAGGGGCAGGGGCCCTGCTGGGTCCTGCCCCTGGCCTGTGGGGCCTCTGAGCACAACCGGCCCTCTCCCGCTGGAAGACCTCCCCGGCTGCCTCCAAAGGCTGCTTTGCAAGCACTCTCGCCGGCTGTTCCCGCCAGCCGCGCACAACGCTCCCAAGCCCGGGAGAAAAGCGCTTCGGGGTGGTGCTCTCTCCCGGCCCTTGCCCCTGAGCCTGGGGGCCAGGCAGGGGGTCCACACTCCCAGGCCAAGGCAGAACCACATGCACACGTCTGTTCCTGCCCCCTGCACCGGCAGAGAGCTCGGGGGAGCCAGAGTCTGTCAGGCAGCTGCTGGGCTGGCCGCCTGTGTGGGAAGGGGCAGAGCCGACCTAGGGGCACAGTGGGCCTCTTGCTCTCCCTGCTGCCCTGAGGCTGCTGGGCCAAAGAGGTCTTGGGCATCCAGCCCCTTGCTGGCCCCTTCCCTCTGATGAGGCCCTCTGAGCTCCAGCCCCTTGCAGTGTGGAGACAGCCCCTGCCAGCAACCTCCTCTCCAAGGAGGCCTCAAGCGAGGCCTAGGCCCAGGGGAAAGGCACCAGCGGGGATGAGCCTGGGGAGGCGCCCGGGCATGTCTGGACCCAGTCCCCGCAGCCTGCCCCTTGCTGGGGCAGTACCCCCGGAGGCCAGGACGGTCTGGGCAAGGCTGGCCAGGGGCAGGGGCCCTGCTGGGTCCTGCCCCTGGCCTGTGGGGCCTCTGAGCACAACCGGCCCTCTCCCGCTGGAAGACCTCCCCGGCTGCCTCCAAAGGCCGCTTTGCAAGCACTCTCGCCGGCTGTTCCCGCCAGCCGCGCACAACGCTCCCAAGCCCGGGAGAAAAGCGCTTCGGGGTGGTGCTCTCTCCCGGCCCTTGCCCCTGAGCCTGGGGGCCAGGCAGGGGGTCCACACTCCCAGGCCAAGGCAGAACCACATGCACACGTCTGTTCCTGCCCCCTGCACCGGCAGAGAGCTCGGGGGAGCCAGAGTCTGTCAGGCAGCTGCTGGGCTGGCCGCCTGTGTGGGAAGGGGCAGAGCCGACCTAGGGGCACACTGGGCCTCTTGCTCTCCCTGCTGCCCTGAGGCTGCTGGGCCAAAGAGGTCTTGGGCATCCAGCCCCTTGCTGGTCCCTTCCCTCTGACGAGGCCCTCTGAGCTCCAGCCCCTTGCAGTGTGGAGACAGCCCCTGCCAGCAACCTCCTCTCCAAGGAGGCCTCAAGCGAGGCGTAGGCCCAGGGGAAAGGCACCAGCGGGAATGAGCCTGGGGAGGCGCCCGGGCATGTCTGGACCCAGTCCCCGCAGCCTGCCCCTTGCTGGGGCAGTACCCCCGGAGGCCAGGAAGGTCTGGGCAAGGCTGGCCAGGGGCAGGGGCCCTGCTGGGTCCTGCCCCTGGCCTGTGGGGCCTCTGAGCACAACCGGCCCTCTGCCGCTGGAAGACCTCCCCGGCTGCCTCCAAAGGCCGCTTTGCAAGCACTCTCGCCGGCTGTTCCCGCCAGCCGCGCACAACGCTCCCAAGCCCGGGAGAAAAGCGCTTCGGGGTGGTGCTCTCTCCCGGCCCTTGCCCCTGAGCCTGGGGGCCAGGCAGGGGGTCCACACTCCCAGGCCAAGGCAGAACCACATGCACACGTCTGTTCCTGCCCCCTGCACCGGCAGAGAGCTCGGGGGAGCCAGAGTCTGTCAGGCAGCTGCTGGGCTGGCCGCCTGTGTGGGAAGGGGCAGAGCCGACCTAGGGGCACACTGGGCCTCTTGCTCTCCCTGCTGCCCTGAGGCTGCTGGGCCAAAGAGGTCTTGGGCATCCAGCCCCTTGCTGGTCCCTTCCCTCTGACGAGGCCCTCTGAGCTCCAGCCCCTTGCAGTGTGGAGACAGCCCCTGCCAGCAACCTCCTCTCCAAGGAGGCCTCAAGCGAGGCCTAGGCCCAGGGGAAAGGCACCAGCGGGGATGAGCCTGGGGAGGCGCCCGGGCATGTCTGGACCCAGGCCCCGCAGCCTGCCCCTTGCTGGGGCAGTACCCCCGGAGGCCAGGAAGGTCTGGGCAAGGCTGGCCAGGGGCAGGGGCCCTGCTGGGTCCTGCCCCTGGCCTGTGGGGCCTCTGAGCACAACCGGCCCTCTCCCGCTGGAAGACCTCCCCGGCTGCCTCCAAAGGCCGCTTTGCAAGCACTCTCGCCGGCTGTTCCCGCCAGCCGCGCACAACGCTCCCAAGCCCGGGAGAAAAGCGCTTCGGGGTGGTGCTCTCTCCCGGCCCTTGCCCCTGAGCCTGGGGGCCAGGCAGGGGGTCCACACTCCCAGGCCAAGGCAGAACCACATGCACACGTCTGTTCCTGCCCCCTGCACCGGCAGAGAGCTCGGGGGAGCCAGAGTCTGTCAGGCAGCTGCTGGGCTGGCCGCCTGTGTGGGAAGGGGCAGAGCCGACCTAGGGGCACAGTGGGCCTCTTGCTCTCCCTGCTGCCCTGAGGCTGCTGGGCCAAAGAGGTCTTGGGCATCCAGCCCCTTGCTGGCCCCTTCCCTCTGACGAGGCCCTCTGAGCTCCAGCCCCTTGCAGTGTGGAGACAGCCCCTGCCAGCAACCTCCTCTCCAAGGAGGCCTCAAGCGAGGCCTAGGCCCAGGGGAAAGGCACCAGCGGGGATGAGCCTGGGGAGGCGCCCGGGCATGTCTGGACCCAGTCCCCGCAGCCTGCCCCTTGCTGGGGCAGTACCCCCGGAGGCCAGGACGGTCTGGGCAAGGCTGGCCAGGGGCAGGGGCCCTGCTGGGTCCTGCCCCTGGCCTGTGGGGCCTCTGAGCACAACCGGCCCTCTCCCGCTGGAAGACCTCCCCGGCTGCCTCCAAAGGCCGCTTTGCAAGCACTCTCGCCGGCTGTTCCCGCCAGCCGCGCACAACGCTCCCAAGCCCGGGAGAAAAGCGCTTCGGGGTGGTGCTCTCTCCCGGCCCTTGCCCCTGAGCCTGGGGGCCAGGCAGGGGCTCCACACTCCCAGGCCAAGGCAGAACCACATGCACACGTCTGTTCCTGCCCCCTGCACCGGCAGAGAGCTCGGGGGAGCCAGAGTCTGTCAGGCAGCTGCTGGGCTGGCCGCCTGTGTGGGAAGGGGCAGAGCCGACCTAGGGGCACACTGGGCCTCTTGCTCTCCCTGCTGCCCTGAGGCTGCTGGGCCAAAGAGGTCTTGGGCATCCAGCCCCTTGCTGGTCCCTTCCCTCTGACGAGGCCCTCTGAGCTCCAGCCCCTTGCAGTGTGGAGACAGCCCCTGCCAGCAACCTCCTCTCCAAGGAGGCCTCAAGCGAGGCGTAGGCCCAGGGGAAAGGCACCAGCGGGAATGAGCCTGGGGAGGCGCCCGGGCATGTCTGGACCCAGTCCCCGCAGCCTGCCCCTTGCTGGGGCAGTACCCCCGGAGGCCAGGAAGGTCTGGGCAAGGCTGGCCAGGGGCAGGGGCCCTGCTGGGTCCTGCCCCTGGCCTGTGGGGCCTCTGAGCACAACCGGCCCTCTCCCGCTGGAAGACCTCCCCGGCTGCCTCCAAAGGCCGCTTTGCAAGCACTCTCGCCGGCTGTTCCCGCCAGCCGCGCACAACGCTCCCAAGCCCGGGAGAAAAGCGCTTCGGGGTGGTGCTCTCTCCCGGCCCTTGCCCCTGAGCCTGGGGGCCAGGCAGGGGATCCACACTCCCAGGCCAAGGCAGAACCACATGCACACGTCTGTTCCTGCACCCTGCACCGGCAGAGGGCTCGGGGGAGCCAGAGTCTGTCAGGCAGCTGCTGGGCTGGCCGCCTGTGTGGGAAGGGGCAGAGCCGACCTAGGGGCACACTGGGCCTCTTGCTCTCCCTGCTGCCCTGAGGCTGCTGGGCCAAAGAGGTCTTGGGCATCCAGCCCCTTGCTGGTCCCTTCCCTCTGACGAGGCCCTCTGAGCTCCAGCCCCTTGCAGTGTGGAGACAGCCCCTGCCAGCAACCTCCTCTCCAAGGAGGCCTCAAGCGAGGCCTAGGCCCAGGGGAAAGGCACCAGCGGGGATGAGCCTGGGGAGGCGCCCGGGCATGTCTGGACCCAGTCCCCGCAGCCTGCCCCTTGCTGGGGCAGTACCCTCGGAGGCCAGGAAGGTCTGGGCAAGGCTGGCCAGGGGCAGGGGCCCTGCTGGGTCCTGCCCCTGGCCTGTGGGGCCTCTGAGCACAACCGGCCCTCTCCCGCTGGAAGACCTCCCCGGCTGCCTCCAAAGGCCGCTTTGCAAGCACTCTCGCTGGCTGTTCCCGCCAGCCGCGCACAACGCTCCCAAGCCCGGGAGAAAAGCGCTTCGGGGTGGTGCTCTCTCCCGGCCCTTGCCCCTGAGCCTGGGGGCCAGGCAGGGGGTCCACACTCCCAGGCCAAGGCAGAACCACATGCACACGTCTGTTCCTGCCCCCTGCACCGGCAGAGAGCTCGGGGGAGCCAGAGTCTGTCAGGCAGCTGCTGGGCTGGCCGCCTGTGTGGGAAGGGGCAGAGCCGACCTAGGGGCACACTGGGCCTCTTGCTCTCCCTGCTGCCCTGAGGCTGCTGGGCCAAAGAGGTCTTGGGCATCCAGCCCCTTGCTGGTCCCTTCCCTCTGACGAGGCCCTCTGAGCTCCAGCCCCTTGCAGTGTGGAGACAGCCCCTGCCAGCAACCTCCTCTCCAAGGAGGCCTCAAGCGAGGCCTAGGCCCAGGGGAAAGGCACCAGCGGGGATGAGCCTGGGGAGGCGCCCGGGCATGTCTGGACCCAGTCCCCGCAGCCTGCCCCTTGCTGGGGCAGTAGCCCCGGAGGCCAGGAAGGTCTGGGCAAGGCTGGCCAGGGGCACGGGCCCTGCTGGGTCCTGCCCCTGGCCTGTGGGACCTCTGAGCACAACCGGCCCTCTCCCGCTAGAAGACCTCCCTGGCTGCCTCCAAAGGCCGCTTTGCAAGCACTCTCGCCGGCTGTTCCCGCCAGCCGCGCACAACACTCCCAAGCCCGGGAGAAAAGCGCTTCGGGGTGGTGCTCTCTCCCGGCCCTTGCCCCTGAGCCTGGGGGCCAGGCAGGGGGTCCACACTCCCAGGCCAAGGCAGAACCACATGCACACGTCTGTTCCTGCCCCCTGCACCGGCAGAGAGCTCGGGGGAGCCAGAGTCTGTCAGGCAGCTGCTGGGCTGGCCGCCTGTGTGGGAAGGGGCAGAGCCGACCTAGGGGCACAGTGGGCCTCTTGCTCTCCCTGCTGCCCTGAGGCTGCTGGGCCAAAGAGGTCTTGGGCATCCAGCCCCTTGCTGGTCCCTTCCCTCTGACGAGGCCCTCTGAGCTCCAGCCCCTTGCAGTGTGGAGACAGCCCCTGCCAGCAACCTCCTCTCCAAGGAGGCCTCAAGCGAGGCCTAGGCCCAGGGGAAAGGCACCAGCGGGGATGAGCCTGGGGAGGCGCCCGGGCATGTCTGGACCCAGTCCCCGCAGCCTGCCCCTTGCTGGGGCAGTACCCCCGGAGGCCAGGAAGGTCTGGGCAAGGCTGGCCAGGGGCAGGGGCCCTGATGGGTCCTGCCCCTGGCCTGTGGGGCCTCTGAGCACAACCGGCCCTCTCCCGCTGGAAGACCTCCCCGGCTGCCTCCAAAGGCCGCTTTGCAAGCACTCTCGCCGGCTGTTCCCGCCAGCCGCGCACAACGCTCCCAAGCCCGGGAGAAAAGCGCTTCGGGGTGGTGCTCTCTCCCGGCCCTTGCCCCTGAGCCTGGGGGCCAGGCAGGGGGTCCACACTCCCAGGCCAAGGCAGAACCACATGCACACGTCTGTTCCTGCCCCCTGCACCGGCAGAGAGCTCGGGGGAGCCAGAGTCTGTCAGGCAGCTGCTGGGCTGGCCGCCTGTGTGGGAAGGGGCAGAGCCGACCTAGGGGCACACTGGGCCTCTTGCTCTCCCTGCTGCCCTGAGGCTGCTGGGCCAAAGAGGTCTTGGGCATCCAGCCCCTTGCTGGTCCCTTCCCTCTGACGAGGCCCTCTGAGCTCCAGCCCCTTGCAGTGTGGAGACAGCCCCTGCCAGCAACCTCCTCTCCAAGGAGGCCTCAAGCGAGGCCTAGGCCCAGGGGAAAGGCACCAGCGGGGATGAGCCTGGGGAGGCGCCCGGGCATGTCTGGACCCAGTCCCCGCAGCCTGCCCCTTGCTGGGGCAGTACCCCCGGAGGCCAGGAAGGTCTGGGCAAGGCTGGCCAGGGGCAGGGGCCCTGCTGGGTCCTGCCCCTGGCCTGTGGGGCCTCTGAGCACAACCGGCCCTCTCCCGCTGGAAGACCTCCCCGGCTGCCTCCAAAGGCCGCTTTGCAAGCACTCTCGCCGGCTGTTCCCGCCAGCCGCGCACAACGCTCCCAAGCCCGGGAGAAAAGCGCTTCGGGGTGGTGCTCTCTCCCGGCCCTTGCCCCTGAGCCTGGGGGCCAGGCAGGGGGTCCACACTCCCAGGCCAAGGCAGAACCACATGCACACGTCTGTTCCTGCCCCCTGCACCGGCAGAGAGCTCGGGGGAGCCAGAGTCTGTCAGGCAGCTGCTGGGCTGGCCGCCTGTGTGGGAAGGGGCAGAGCCGACCTAGGGGCACACTGGGCCTCTTGCTCTCCCTGCTGCCCTGAGGCTGCTGGGCCAAAGAGGTCTTGGGCATCCAGCCCCTTGCTGGTCCCTTCCCTCTGACGAGGCCCTCTGAGCTCCAGCCCCTTGCAGTGTGGAGACAGCCCCTGCCAGCAACCTCCTCTCCAAGGAGGCCTCAAGCGAGGCCTAGGCCCAGGGCAAAGGCACCAGCGGGGATGAGCCTGGGGAGGCGCCCGGGCATCTCTGGACCCAGTCCCCGCAGCCTGCCCCTTGCTGGGGCAGTAGCCCCGGAGGCCAGGAAGGTCTGGGCAAGGCTGGCCAGGGGCAGGGGCCCTGCTGGGTCCTGCCCCTGGCCTGTGGGGCCTCTGAGCACAACCGGCCCTCTCCCGCTGGAAGACCTCCCCGGCTGCCTCCAAAGGCCGCTTTGCAAGCACTCTCGCCGGCTGTTCCCGCCAGCCGCGCACAATGCTCCCAAGCCCGGGAGAAAAGCGCTTCGGGGTGGTGCTCTCTCCCGGCCCTTGCCCCTGAGCCTGGGGGCCAGGCAGGGGGTCCACACTCCCAGGCCAAGGCAGAACCACATGCACACGTCTGTTCCTGCCCCCTGCACCGGCAGAGAGCTCGGGGGAGCCAGAGTCTGTCAGGCAGCTGCTGGGCTGGCCGCCTGTGTGGGAAGGGGCAGAGCCGACCTAGGGGCACACTGGGCCTCTTGCTCTCCCTGCTGCCCTGAGGCTGCTGGGCCAAAGAGGTCTTGGGCATCCAGCCCCTTGCTGGTCCCTTCCCTCTGACGAGGCCCTCTGAGCTCCAGCCCCTTGCAGTGTGGAGACAGCCCCTGCCAGCAACCTCCTCTCCAAGGAGGCCTCAAGCGAGGCCTAGGCCCAGGGCAAAGGCACCAGCGGGGATGAGCCTGGGGAGGCGCCCGGGCATGTCTGGACCCAGTCCCCGCAGCCTGCCCCTTGCTGGGGCAGTACCCCCGGAGGCCAGGAAGGTCTGGGCAAGGCTGGCCAGGGGCAGGGGCCCTGCTGGGTCCTGCCCCTGGCCTGTGGGGCCTCTGAGCACAACCGGCCCTCTCCCGCTGGAAGACCTCCCCGGCTGCCTCCAAAGGCCGCTTTGCAAGCACTCTCGCCGGCTGTTCCCGCCAGCCGCGCACAACGCTCCCAAGCCCGGGAGAAAAGCGCTTCGGGGTGGTGCTCTCTCCCGGCCCTTGCCCCTGAGCCTGGGGGCCAGGCAGGGGGTCCACACTCCCAGGCCAAGGCAGAACCACATGCACACGTCTGTTCCTGCCCCCTGCACCGGCAGAGAGCTCGGGGGAGCCAGAGTTTGTCAGGCAGCTGCTGGGCTGGCCGCCTGTGTGGGAAGGGGCAGAGCCGACCTAGGGGCACACTGGGCCTCTTGCTCTCCCTGCTGCCCTGAGGCTGCTGGGCCAAAGAGGTCTTGGGCATCCAGCCCCTTGCTGGTCCCTTCTCTCTGACGAGGCCCTCTGATCTCCAGCACCTTGCTGTGTGGAGACAGCCCCTGCCAGCAACCTCCTCTCCAAGGAGGCCTCAAGCGAGGCCTAGGCCCAGGGGAAAGGCACCAGCGGGGATGAGCCTGGGGAGGCGCCCGGGCATGTCTGGACCCAGTCCCCGCAGCCTGCCCCTTGCTGGGGCAGTACCCCCGGAGGCCAGGAAGGTCTGGGCAAGGCTGGCCAGGGGCAGGGGCCCTGCTGGGTCCTGCCCCTGGCCTGTGGGGCCTCTGAGCACAACCGGCCCTCTCCCGCTGGAAGACCTCCCCGGCTGCCTCCAAAGGCCGCTTTGCAAGCACTCTCGCCGGCTGTTCCCGCCAGCCGTGCACAACGCTCCCAAGCCCGGGAGAAAAGCGCTTCGGGGTGGTGCTCTCTCCCGGCCCTTGCCCCTGAGCCTGGGGGCCAGGCAGGGGGTCCACACTCCCAGGCCAAGGCAGAACCACATGCACACGTCTGTTCCTGCCCCCTGCACCGGCAGAGAGCTCGGGGGAGCCAGAGTCTGTCAGGCAGCTGCTGGGCTGGCCGCCTGTGTGGGAAGGGGCAGAGCCGACCTAGGGGCACACTGGGCCTCTTGCTCTCCCTGCTGCCCTGAGGCTGCTGGGCCAAAGAGGTCTTGGGCATCCAGCCCCTTGCTGGCCCCTTCCCTCTGACGAGGCCCTCTGAGCTCCAGTCCCTTGCAGTGTGGAGACAGCCCCTGCCAGCAACCTCCTCTCCAAGGAGGCCTCAAGCGAGGCCTAGGCCCAGGGTAAAGGCACCAGCGGGGATGAGCCTGGGGAGGCGCCCGGGCATGTCTGGACCCAGTCCCCGCAGCCTGCCCCTTGCTGGGGCAGTACCCCCCGGAGGCCAGGAAGGTCTGGGCAAGGCTGGCCAGGGGCAGGGGCCCTGCTGGGTCCTGCCCCTGGCCTGTGGGGCCTCTGAGCACAACCGGCCCTCTCCCGCTGGAAGACCTCCCCGGCTGCCTCCAAAGGCCGCTTTGCAAGCACTCTCGCCGGCTGTTCCCGCCAGCCGCGCACAACGCTCCCAAGCCCGGGAGAAAAGCGCTTCGGGGTGGTGCTCTCTCCCGGCCCTTGCCCCTGAGCCTGGGGGCCAGGCAGGGGGTCCACACTCCCAGGCCAAGGCAGAACCACATGCACACGTCTGTTCCTGCCCCCTGCACCGGCAGAGAGCTCGGGGGAGCCAGAGTCTGTCAGGCAGCTGCTGGGCTGGCCGCCTGTGTGGGAAGGGGCAGAGCCGACCTAGGGGCACACTGGGCCTCTTGCTCTCCCTGCTGCCCTGAGGCTGCTGGGCCAAAGAGGTCTTGGGCATCCAGCCCCTTGCTGGTCCCTTCCCTCTGACGAGGCCCTCTGAGCTCCAGCCCCTTGCAGTGTGGAGACAGCCCCTGCCAGCAACCTCCTCTCCAAGGAGGCCTCAAGCGAGGCCTAGGCCCAGGGGAAAGGCACCAGCGGGGATGAGCCTGGGGAGGCGCCCGGGCATGTCTGGACCCAGTCCCCGCAGCCTGCCCCTTGCTGGGGCAGTACCCCCGGAGGCCAGGAAGGTCTGGGCAAGGCTGGCCAGGGGCAGGGGCCCTGCTGGGTCCTGCCCCTGGCCTGTGGGGCCTCTGAGCACAACCGGCCCTCTCCCGCTGGAAGACCTCCCCGGCTGCCTCCAAAGGCCGCTTTGCAAGCACTCTCGCCGGCTGTTCCCGCCAGCCGCGCACAACGCTCCCAAGCCCGGGAGAAAAGCGCTTCGGGGTGGTGCTCTCTCCCGGCCCTTGCCCCTGAGCCTGGGGGCCAGGCAGGGGGTCCACACTCCCAGGCCAAGGCAGAACCACATGCACACGTCTGTTCCTGCCCCCTGCACCGGCAGAGAGCTCGGGGGAGCCAGAGTCTGTCAGGCAGCTGCTGGGCTGGCCGCCTGTGTGGGAAGGGGCAGAGCCGACCTAGGGGCACAGTGGGCCTCTTGCTCTCCCTGCTGCCCTGAGGCTGCTGGGCCAAAGAGGTCTTGGGCATCCAGCCCCTTGCTGGCCCCTTCCCTCTGACGAGGCCCTCTGAGCTCCAGCCCCTTGCAGTGTGGAGACAGCCCCTGCCAGCAACCTCCTCTCCAAGGAGGCCTCAAGCGAGGCCTAGGCCCAGGGGAAAGGCACCAGCGGGGATGAGCCTGGGGAGGCGCCCGGGCATGTCTGGACCCAGTCCCCGCAGCCTGCCCCTTGCTGGGGCAGTACCCCCGGAGGCCAGGAAGGTCTGGGCAAGGCTGGCCAGGGGCAGGGGCCCTGCTGGGTCCTGCCCCTGGCCTATGGGGCCTCTGAGCACAACCGGCCCTCTCCCGCTGGAAGACCTCCCCGGCTGCCTCCAAAGGCCGCTTTGCAAGCACTCTCGCCGGCTGTTCCCGCCAGCCGCGCACAACGCTCCCAAGCCCGGGAGAAAAGCGCTTCGGGGTGGTGCTCTCTCCCGGCCCTTGCCCCTGAGCCTGGGGGCCAGGCAGGGGGTCCACACTCCCAGGCCAAGGCAGAACCACATGCACACGTCTGTTCCTGCCCCCTGCACCGGCAGAGAGCTCGGGGGAGCCAGAGTCTGTCAGGCAGCTGCTGGGCTGGCCGCCTGTGTGGGAAGGGGCAGAGCCGACCTAGGGGCACACTGGGCCTCTTGCTCTCCCTGCTGCCCTGAGGCTGCTGGGCCAAAGAGGTCTTGGGCATCCAGCCCCTTGCTGGTCCCTTCCCTCTGACGAGGCCCTCTGAGCTCCAGCCCCTTGCAGTGTGGAGACAGCCCCTGCCAGCAACCTCCTCTCCAAGGAGGCCTCAAGCGAGGCCTAGGCCCAGGGGAAAGGCACCAGCGGGGATGAGCCTGGGGAGGCGCCCGGGCATGTCTGGACCCAGTCCCCGCAGCCTGCCCCTTGCTGGGGCAGTACCCCCGGAGGCCAGAAAGGTCTGGGCAAGGCTGGCCAGGGGCAGGGGCCCTGCTGGGTCCTGCCCCTGGCCTGTGGGGCCTCTGAGCACAACCGGCCCTCTCCCGCTGGAAGACCTCCCCGGCTGCCTCCAAAGGCCGCTTTGCAAGCACTCTCGCCGGCTGTTCCCGCCAGCCGCGCACAACGCTCCCAAGCCCGGGAGAAAAGCGCTTCGGGGTGGTGCTCTCTCCCGGCCCTTGCCCCTGAGCCTGGGGGCCAGGCAGGGGGTCCACACTCCCAGGCCAAGGCAGAACCACATGCACACGTCTGTTCCTGCCCCCTGCACCGGCAGAGAGCTCGAGGGAGCCAGAGTCTGTCAGGCAGCTGCTGGGCTGGCCGCCTGTGTGGGAAGGGGCAGAGCCGACCTAGGGGCACACTGGGCCTCTTGCTCTCCCTGCTGCCCTGAGGCTGCTGGGCCAAAGAGGTCTTGGGCATGCAGCCCCTTGCTGGTCCCTTCTCTCTTACGAAGCCCTCTGATCTCCAGCACCTTGCTGTGTGGAGACAGCCCCTGCCAGCAACCTCCTCTCCAAGGAGGCCTCAAGCGAGGCCTAGGCCCAGGGGAAAGGCACCAGCGGGGATGAGCCTGGGGAGGCGCCCGGGCATGTCTGGACCCAGTCCCCGCAGCCTGCCCCTTGCTGGGGCAGTACCCCCGGAGGCCAGGAAGGTCTGGGCAAGGCTGGCCAGGGGCAGGGGCCCTGCTGGGTCCTGCCCCTGGCCTGTGGGGCCTCTGAGCACAACCGGCCCTCTCCCGCTGGAAGACCTCCCCGGCTGCCTCCAAAGGCCGCTTTGCAAGCACTCTCGCCGGCTGTTCCCGCCAGCCGCGCACAACGCTCCCAAGCCCGGGAGAAAAGCGCTTCGGGGTGGTGCTCTCTCCCGGCCCTTGCCCCTGAGCCTGGGGGCCAGGCAGGGGCTCCACACTCCCAGGCCAAGGCAGAACCACATGCACACGTCTGTTCCTGCCCCCTGCACCGGCAGAGAGCTCGGGGGAGCCAGAGTCTGTCAGGCAGCTGCTGGGCTGGCCGCCTGTGTGGGAAGGGGCAGAGCCGACCTAGGGGCACACTGGGCCTCTTGCTCTCCCTGCTGCCCTGAGGCTGCTGGGCCAAAGAGGTCTTGGGCATCCAGCCCCTTGCTGGTCCTTTCCCTCTGACGAGGCCCTCTGAGCTCCAGCAGCTTGCAGTGTGGAGACAGCCCCTGCCAGCAACCTCCTCTCCAAGGAGGCCTCAAGCGAGGCCTAGGCCCAGGGGAAAGGCACCAGCGGGGATGAGCCTGGGGAGGCGCCCGGGCATGTCTGGACCCAGTCCCCGCAGCCTGCCCCTTGCTGGGGCAGTACCCCCGGAGGCCAGGAAGGTCTGGGCAAGGCTGGCCAGGGGCAGGGGCCCTGCTGGGTCCTGCCCCTGGCCTGTGGGGCCTCTGAGCACAACCGGCCCTCTCCCGCTGGAAGACCTCCCCGGCTGCCTCCAAAGGCCGCTTTGCAAGCACTCTCGCCGGCTGTTCCCGCCAGCCGCGCACAACGCTCCCAAGCCCGGGAGAAAAGCGCTTCGGGGTGGTGCTCTCTCCCGGCCCTTGCCCCTGAGCCTGGGGGCCAGGCAGGGGCTCCACACTCCCAGGCCAAGGCAGAACCACATGCACACGTCTGTTCCTGCCCCCTGCACCGGCAGAGAGCTCGGGGGAGCCAGAGTCTGTCAGGCAGCTGCTGGGCTGGCCGCCTGTGTGGGAAGGGGCAGAGCCGACCTAGGGGCACACTGGGCCTCTTGCTCTCCCTGCTGCCCTGAGGCTGCTGGGCCAAAGAGGTCTTGGGCATCCAGCCCCTTGCTGGTCCCTTCCCTCTGACGAGGCCCTCTGAGCTCCAGCACCTTGCAGTGTGGAGACAGCCCCTGCCAGCAACCTCCTCTCCAAGGAGGCCTCAAGCGAGGCCTAGGCCCAGGGGAAAGGCACCAGCGGGGATGAGCCTGGGGAGGCGCCCGGGCATGTCTGGACCCAGTCCCCGCAGCCTGCCCCTTGCTGGGGCAGTAGCCCCGGAGGCCAGGAAGGTCTGGGCAAGGCTGGCCAGGGGCAGGGGCCCTGCTGGGTCCTGCCCCTGGCCTGTGGGGCCTCTGAGCACAACCGGCCCTCTCCCGCTGGAAGACCTCCCCGGCTGACTCCAAAGGCCGCTTTGCAAGCACTCTCGCCGGCTGTTCCCGCCAGCCGCGCACAACGCTCCCAAGCCCGGGAGAAAAGCGCTTCGGGGTGGTGCTCTCTCCCGGCCCTTGCCCCTGAGCCTGGGGGCCAGGCAGGGGGTCCACACTCCCAGGCCAAGGCAGAACCACATGCACACGTCTGTTCCTGCCCCCTGCACCGGCAGAGAGCTCGGGGGAGCCAGAGTCTGTCAGGCAGCTGCTGGGCTGGCCGCCTGTGTGGGAAGGGGCAGAGCCGACCTAGGGGCACACTGGGCCTCTTGCTCTCCCTGCTGCCCTGAGGCTGCTGGGCCAAAGAGGTCTTGGGCATCCAGCCCCTTGCTGGTCCCTTCTCTCTGACGAAGCCCTCTGATCTCCAGCACCTTGCTGTGTGGAGACAGCCCCTGCCAGCAACCTCCTCTCCAAGGAGGCCTCAAGCGAGGCCTAGGCCCAGGGGAAAGGCACCAGCGGGGATGAGCCTGGGGAGGCGCCCGGGCATGTCTGGACCCAGTCCCCGCAGCCTGCCCCTTGCTGGGGCAGTACCCCCGGAGGCCAGGAAGGTCTGGGCAAGGCTGGCCAGGGGCAGGGGCCCTGCTGGGTCCTGCCCCTGGCCTGTGGGGCCTCTGAGCACAACCGGCCCTCTCCCGCTGGAAGACCTCCCCGGCTGCCTCCAAAGGCCGCTTTGCAAGCACTCTCGCCGGCTGTTCCCGCCAGCCGCGCACAACGCTCCCAAGCCCGGGAGAAAAGCGCTTCGGGGTGGTGCTCTCTCCCGGCCCTTGCCCCTGAGCCTGGGGGCCAGGCAGGGGGTCCACACTCCCAGGCCAAGGCAGAACCACATGCACACGTCTGTTCCTGCCCCCTGCACCGGCAGAGAGCTCGGGGGAGCCAGAGTCTGTCAGGCAGCTGCTGGGCTGGCCGCCTGTGTGGGAAGGGGCAGAGCCGACCTAGGGGCACACTGGGCCTCTTGCTCTCCCTGCTGCCCTGAGGCTGCTGGGCCAAAGAGGTCTTGGGCATCCAGCCCCTTGCTGGTCCCTTCCCTCTGACGAGGCCCTCTGAGCTCCAGCCCCTTGCAGTGTGGAGACAGCCCCTGCCAGCAACCTCCTCTCCAAGGAGGCCTCAAGCGAGGCCTAGGCCCAGGGGAAAGGCACCAGCGGGGATGAGCCTGGGGAGGCGCCCGGGCATGTCTGGACCCAGTCCCCGCAGCCTGCCCCTTGCTGGGGCAGTACCCCCGGAGGCCAGGAAGGTCTGGGCAAGGCTGGCCAGGGGCAGGGGCCCTGCTGGGTCCTGCCCCTGGCCTGTGGGGCCTCTGAGCACAACCGGCCCTCTCCCGCTGGAAGACCTCCCCGGCTGCCTCCAAAGGCCGCTTTGCAAGCACTCTCGCCGGCTGTTCCCGCCAGCCGCGCACAACGCTCCCAAGCCCGGGAGAAAAGCGCTTCGGGGTGGTGCTCTCTCCCGGCCCTTGCCCCTGAGCCTGGGGGCCAGGCAGGGGGTCCACACTCCCAGGCCAAGGCAGAACCACATGCACACGTCTGTTCCTGCCCCCTGCACCGGCAGAGAGCTCGGGGGAGCCAGAGTCTGTCAGGCAGCTGCTGGGCTGGCCGCCTGTGTGGGAAGGGGCAGAGCCGACCTAGGGGCACACTGGGCCTCTTGCTCTCCCTGCTGCCCTGAGGCTGCTGGGCCAAAGAGGTCTTGGGCATCCAGCCCCTTGCTGGTCCCTTCCCTCTGACGAGGCCCTCTGAGCTCCAGCCCCTTGCAGTGTGGAGACAGCCCCTGCCAGCAACCTCCTCTCCAAGGAGGCCTCAAGCGAGGCCTAGGCCCAGGGGAAAGGCACCAGCGGGGATGAGCCTGGGGAGGCGCCCGGGCATGTCTGGACCCAGTCCCCGCAGCCTGCCCCTTGCTGGGGCAGTACCCCCGGAGGCCAGGAAGGTCTGGGCAAGGCTGGCCAGGGGCAGGGGCCCTGCTGGGTCCTGCCCCTGGCCTGTGGGGCCTCTGAGCACAACCGGCCCTCTCCCGCTGGAAGACCTCCCCGGCTGCCTCCAAAGGCCGCTTTGCAAGCACTCTCGCCGGCTGTTCCCGCCAGCCGCGCACAACGCTCCCAAGCCCGGGAGAAAAGCGCTTCGGGGTGGTGCTCTCTCCCGGCCCTTGCCCCTGAGCCTGGGGGCCAGGCAGGGGGTCCACACTCCCAGGCCAAGGCAGAACCACATGCACACGTCTGTTCCTGCCCCCTGCACCGGCAGAGAGCTCGGGGGAGCCAGAGTCTGTCAGGCAGCTGCTGGGCTGGCCGCCTGTGTGGGAAGGGGCAGAGCCGACCTAGGGGCACACTGGGCCTCTTGCTCTCCCTGCTGCCCTGAGGCTGCTGGGCCAAAGAGGTCTTGGGCATCCAGCCCCTTGCTGGTCCCTTCTGCCTGACGAGGCCCTCTGATCTCCAGCACCTTGCAGTGTGGAGACAGCCCCTGCCAGCAACCTCCTCTCCAAGGAGGCCTCAAGCGAGGCCTAGGCCCAGGGGAAAGGCACCAGCGGGGATGAGCCTGGGGAGGCGCCCGGGCATGTCTGGACCCAGTCCCCGCAGCCTGCCCCTTGCTGGGGCAGTACCCCCGGAGGCCAGGAAGGTCTGGGCCAGGCTGGCCAGGGGCAGGGGCCCTGCTGGGTCCTGCCCCTGGCCTGTGGGGCCTCTGAGCACAACCGGCCCTCTCCCGCTGGAAGACCTCCCCGGCTGCCTCCAAAGGCCGCTTTGCAAGCACTCTCGCCGGCTGTTCCCGCCAGCCGCGCACAACGCTCCCAAGCCCGGGAGAAAAGCGCTTCGGGGTGGTGCTCTCTCCCGGCCCTTGCCCCTGAGCCTGGGGGCCAGGCAGGGGGTCCACACTCCCAGGCCAAGGCAGAACCACATGCACACGTCTGTTCCTGCCCCCTGCACCGGCAGAGAGCTCGGGGGAGCCAGAGTCTGTCAGGCAGCTGCTGGGCTGGCCGCCTGTGTGGGAAGGGGCAGAGCCGACCTAGGGGCACACTGGGCCTCTTGCTCTCCCTGCTGCCCTGAGGCTGCTGGGCCAAAGAGGTCTTGGGCATCCAGCCCCTTGCTGGTCCCTTCCCTCTGACGAGGCCCTCTGAGCTCCAGCCCCTTGCAGTGTGGAGACAGCCCCTGCCAGCAACCTCCTCTCCAAGGAGGCCTCAAGCGAGGCCTAGGCCCAGGGGAAAGGCACCAGCGGGGATGAGCCTGGGGAGGCGCCCGGGCATGTCCGGACCCAGTCCCCGCAGCCTGCCCCTTGCTGGGGCAGTACCCCCGGAGGCCAGGAAGGTCTGGGCAAGGCTGGCCAGGGGCAGGGGCCCTGCTGGGTCCTGCCCCTGGCCTGTGGGGCCTCTGAGCACAACCGGCCCTCTCCCGCTGGAAGACCTCCCCGGCTGCCTCCAAAGGCCGCTTTGCAAGCACTCTCGCCGGCTGTTCCCGCCAGCCGCGCACAACGCTCCCAAGCCCGGGAGAAAAGCGCTTCGGGGTGGTGCTCTCTCCCGGCCCTTGCCCCTGAGCCTGGGGGCCAGGCAGGGGGTCCACACTCCCAGGCCAAGGCAGAACCACATGCACACGTCTGTTCCTGCCCCCTGCACCGGCAGAGAGCTCGGGGGAGCCAGAGTCTGTCAGGCAGCTGCTGGGCTGGCCGCCTGTGTGGGAAGGGGCAGAGCCGACCTAGGGGCACACTGGGCCTCTTGCTCTCCCTGCTGCCCTGAGGCTGCTGGGCCAAAGAGGTCTTGGGCATCCAGCCCCTTGCTGGTCCCTTCCCTCTGACGAGGCCCTCTGAGCTCCAGCCCCTAGCAGTGTGGAGACAGCCCCTGCCAGCAACCTCCTCTCCAAGGAGGCCTCAAGCGAGGCCTAGGCCCAGGGGAAAGGCACCAGCGGGGATGAGCCTGGGGAGGCGCCCGGGCATGTCTGGACCCAGTCCCCGCAGCCTGCCCCTTGCTGGGGCAGTACCCCCGGAGGCCAGGAAGGTCTGGGCAAGGCTGGCCAGGGGCAGGGGCCCTGCTGGGTCCTGCCCCTGGCCTGTGGGGCCTCTGAGCACAACCGGCCCTCTCCCGCTGGAAGACCTCCCCGGCTGCCTCCAAAGGCCGCTTTGCAAGCACTCTCGCCGGCTGTTCCCGCCAGCCGCGCACAACGCTCCCAAGCCCGGGAGAAAAGCGCTTCGGGGTGGTGCTCTCTCCCGGCCCTTGCCCCTGAGCCTGGGGGCCAGGCAGGGGGTCCACACTCCCAGGCCAAGGCAGAACCACATGCACACGTCTGTTCCTGCCCCCTGCACCGACAGAGAGCTCGGGGGAGCCAGAGTCTGTCAGGCAGCTGCTGGGCTGGCCGCCTGTGTGGGAAGGAGCAGAGCCGACCTAGGGGCACACTGGGCCTCTTGCTCTCCCTGCTGCCCTGAGGCTGCTGGGCCAAAGAGGTCTTGGGCATCCAGCCCCTTGCTGGTCCCTTCCCTCTGACGAGGCTCTCTGAGCTCCAGCCCCTTGCAGTGTGGAGACAGCCCCTGCCAGCAACCTCCTCTCCAAGGAGGCCTCAAGCGAGGCCTAGGCCCAGGGGAAAGGCACCAGCGGGGATGAGCCTGGGGAGGCGCCCGGGCATGTCTGGACCCAGTCCCCGCAGCCTGCCCCTTGCTGGGGCAGTACCCCCGGAGGCCAGGAAGGTCTGGGCAAGGCTGGCCAGGGGCAGGGGCCCTGCTGGGTCCTGCCCCTGGCCTGTGGGGCCTCTGAGCACAACCGGCCCTCTCCCGCTGGAAGACCTCCCCGGCTGCCTCCAAAGGCCGCTTTGCAAGCACTCTCGCCGGCTGTTCCCGCCAGCCGCGCACAACGCTCCCAAGCCCGGGAGAAAAGCGCTTCGGGGTGGTGCTCTCTCCCGGCCCTTGCCCCTGAGCCTGGGGGCCAGGCAGGGGATCCACACTCCCATGCCAAGGCAGAACCACATGCACACGTCTGTTCCTGCCCCCTGCACCGGCAGAGAGCTCGGGGGAGCCAGAGTCTGTCAGGCAGCTGCTGGGCTGGCCGCCTGTGTGGGAAGGGGCAGAGCCGACCTAGGGGCACACTGGGCCTCTTGCTCTCCCTGCTGCCCTGAGGCTGCTGGGCCAAAGAGGTCTTGGGCATCCAGCCCCCTGCTGGTCCCTTCCCTCTGACGAGGCCCTCTGAGCTCCAGCCCCTTGCAGTGTGGAGACAGCCCCTGCCAGCAACCTCCTCTCCAAGGAGGCCTCAAGCGAGGCCTAGGCCCAGGGGAAAGGCACCAGCGGGGATGAGCCTGGGGAGGCGCCCGGGCATGTCTGGACCCAGTCCCCGCAGCCTGCCCCTTGCTGGGGCAGTACCCCCGGAGGCCAGGAAGGTCTGGGCAAGGCTGGCCATGGGCAGGGGCCCTGCTGGGTCCTGCCCCTGGCCTGTGGGGCCTCCGAGCACAACCGGCCCTCTCCCGCTGGAAGACCTCCCCTGCTGCCTCCAAAGGCCGCTTTGCAAGCACTCTCGCCGGCTGTTCCCGCCAGCCGCGCACAACGCTCCCAAGCCCGGGAGAAAAGCGCTTCGGGGTGGTGCTCTCTCCCGGCCCTTGCCCCTGAGCCTGGGGGCCAGGCAGGGGTTCCACACTCCCAGGCCAAGGCAGAACCACATGCACACGTCTGTTCCTGCCCCCTGCACCGGCAGAGAGCTCGGGGAAGCCAGAGTCTGTCAGGCAGCTGCTGGGCTGGCCGCCTGTGTGGGAAGGGGCAGAGCCGACCTAGGGGCACACTGGGCCTCTTGCTCTCCCTGCTGCCCTGAGGCTGCTGGGCCAAAGAGGTCTTGGGCATCCAGCCCCTTGCTGGTCCCTTCCCTCTGACGAGGCCCTCTGATCTCCAGCACCTTGCAGTGTGGAGACAGCCCCTGCCAGCAACCTCCTCTCCAAGGAGGCCTCAAGCGAGGCCTAGGCCCAGGGGAAAGGCACCAGCGGGGATGAGCCTGGGGAGGCGCCCGGGCATGTCTGGACCCAGTCCCCGCAGCCTGCCCCTTGCTGGGGCAGTACCCCCGGAGGCCAGGAAGGTCTGGGCAAGGCTGGCCAGGGGCAGGGGCCCTGCTGGGTCCTGCCCCTGGCCTGTGGGGCCTCTGAGCACAACCGGCCCTCTGCCGCTGGAAGACCTCCCCGGCTGCCTCCAAAGGCCGCTTTGCAAGCACTCTCGCCGGCTGTTCCCGCCAGCCGCGCACAACGCTCCCAAGCCCGGGAGAAAAGCGCTTCGGGGTGGTGCTCTCTCCCGGCCCTTGCCCCTGAGCCTGGGGGCCAGGCAGGGGGTCCACACTCCCAGGCCAAGGCAGAACCACATGCACACGTCTGTTCCTGCCCCCTGCACCGGCAGAGAGCTCGGGGGAGCCAGAGTCTGTCAGGCAGCTGCTGGGCTGGCCGCCTGTGTGGGAAGGGGCAGAGCCGACCTAGGGGCACACTGGGCCTCTTGCTCTCCCTGCTGCCCTGAGGCTGCTGGGCCAAAGAGGTCTTGGGCATCCAGCCCCTTGCTGGTCCCTTCCCTCTGACGAGGCCCTCTGAGCTCCAGCCCCTTGCAGTGTGGAGACAGCCCCTGCCAGCAACCTCCTCTCCAAGGAGGCCTCAAGCGAGGCCTAGGCCCAGGGGAAAGGCACCAGCGGGGATGAGCCTGGGGAGGCGCCCGGGCATGTCTGGACCCAGTCCCCGCAGCCTGCCCCTTGCTGGGGCAGTACCCCCGGAGGCCAGGAAGGTCTGGGCAAGGCTGGCCAGGGGCAGGGGCCCTGCTGGGTCCTGCCCCTGGCCTGTGGGGCCTCTGAGCACAACCGGCCCTCTCCCGCTGGAAGACCTCCCCGGCTGCCTCCAAAGGCCGCTTTGCAAGCACTCTCGCCGGCTCTTCCCGCCAGCCGCGCACAACGCTCCCAAGCCCGGGAGAAAAGCGCTTCGGGGTGGTGCTCTCTCCCGGCCCTTGCCCCTGAGCCTGGGGGCCAGGCAGGGGGTCCACACTCCCAGGCCAAGGCAGAACCACATGCACACGTCTGTTCCTGCCCCCTGCACCGGCAGAGAGCTCGGGGGAGCCAGAGTCTGTCAGGCAGCTGCTGGGCTGGCCGCCTGTGTGGGAAGGGGCAGAGCCGACCTAGGGGCACACTGGGCCTCTTGCTCTCCCTGCTGCCCTGAGGCTGCTGGGCCAAAGAGGTCTTGGGCATCCAGCCCCTTGCTGGTCCCTTCTCTCTGACGAGGCCCTCTGATCTCCAGCACCTTGCAGTGTGGAGACAGCCCCTGCCAGCAACCTCCTCTCCAAGGAGGCCTCAAGCGAGGCCTAGGCCCAGGGGAAAGGCACCAGCGGGGATGAGCCTGGGGAGGCGCCCGGGCATGTCTGGACCCAGTCCCCGCAGCCTGCCCCTTGCTGGGGCAGTACCCCCGGAGGCCAGGAAGGTCTGGGCAAGGCTGGCCAGGGGCAGGGGCCCTGCTGGGTCCTGCCCCTGGCCTGTGGGGCCTCTGAGCACAACCGGCCCTCTGCCGCTGGAAGACCTCCCCGGCTGCCTCCAAAGGCCGCTTTGCAAGCACTCTCGCCGGCTGTTCCCGCCAGCCGCGCACAACGCTCCCAAGCCCGGGAGAAAAGCGCTTCGGGGTGGTGCTCTCTCCCGGCCCTTGCCCCTGAGCCTGGGGGCCAGGCAGGGGGTCCACACTCCCAGGCCAAGGCAGAACCACATGCACACGTCTGTTCCTGCCCCCTGCACCGGCAGAGAGCTCGGGGGAGCCAGAGTCTGTCAGGCAGCTGCTGGGCTGGCCGCCTGTGTGGGAAGGGGCAGAGCCGACCTAGGGGCACACTGGGCCTCTTGCTCTCCCTGCTGCCCTGAGGCTGCTGGGCCAAAGAGGTCTTGGGCATCCAGCCCCTTGCTGGTCCCTTCCCTCTGACGAGGCCCTCTGAGCTCCAGCCCCTTGCAGTGTGGAGACAGCCCCTGCCAGCAACCTCCTCTCCAAGGAGGCCTCAAGCGAGGCCTAGGCCCAGGGGAAAGGCACCAGCGGGGATGAGCCTGGGGAGGCGCCCGGGCATGTCTGGACCCAGTCCCCGCAGCCTGCCCCTTGCTGGGGCAGTACCCCCGGAGGCCAGGAAGGTCTGGGCAAGGCTGGCCAGGGGCAGGGGCCCTGCTGGGTCCTGCCCCTGGCCTGTGGGGCCTCTGAGCACAACCGGCCCTCTCCCGCTGGAAGACCTCCCCGGCTGCCTCCAAAGGCCGCTTTGCAAGCACTCTCGCCGGCTGTTCCCGCCAGCCGCGCACAACGCTCCCAAGCCCGGGAGAAAAGCGCTTCGGGGTGGTGCTCTCTCCCGGCCCTTGCCCCTGAGCCTGGGGGCCAGGCAGGGGGTCCACACTCCCAGGCCAAGGCAGAACCACATGCACACGTCTGTTCCTGCCCCCTGCACCGGCAGAGAGCTCGGGGGAGCCAGAGTCTGTCAGGCAGCTGCTGGGCTGGCCGCCTGTGTGGGAAGGGGCAGAGCCGACCTAGGGGCACACTGGGCCTCTTGCTCTCCCTGCTGCCCTGAGGCTGCTGGGCCAAAGAGGTCTTGGGCATCCAGCCCCTTGCTGGTCCCTTCTGCCTGACGAGGCCCTCTGATCTCCAGCACCTTGCAGTGTGGAGACAGCCCCTGCCAGCAACCTCCTCTCCAAGGAGGCCTCAAGCGAGGCCTAGGCCCAGGGGAAAGGCACCAGCGGGGATGAGCCTGGGGAGGCGCCCGGGCATGTCTGGACCCAGTCCCCGCAGCCTGCCCCTTGCTGGGGCAGTAGCCCCGGAGGCCAGGAAGGTCTGGGCAAGGCTGGCCAGGGGCAGGGGCCCTGCTGGGTCCTGCCCCTGGCCTGTGGGGCCTCTGAGCACAACCGGCCCTCTCCCGCTGGAAGACCTCCCCGGCTGCCTCCAAAGGCCGCTTTGCAAGCACTCTCGCCGGCTGTTCCCGCCAGCCGCGCACAACGCTCCCAAGCCCGGGAGAAAAGCGCTTCGGGGTGGTGCTCTCTCCCGGCCCTTGCCCCTGAGCCTGGGGGCCAGGCAGGGGGTCCACACTCCCAGGCCAAGGCAGAACCACATGCACACGTCTGTTCCTGCCCCCTGCACCGGCAGAGAGCTCGGGGGAGCCAGAGTCTGTCAGGCAGCTGCTGGGCTGGCCGCCTGTGTGGGAAGGGGCAGAGCCGACCTAGGGGCACACTGGGCCTCTTGCTCTCCCTGCTGCCCTGAGGCTGTTGGGCCAAAGAGGTCTTGGGCATCCAGCCCCTTGCTGGTCCCTTCCCTCTGACGAGGCCCTCTGAGCTCCAGCCCCTTGCAGTGTGGAGACAGCCCCTGCCAGCAACCTCCTCTCCAAGGAGGCCTCAAGCGAGGCCTAGGCCCAGGGGAAAGGCACCAGCGGGGATGAGCCTGGGGAGGCGCCCGGGCATGTCCGGACCCAGTCCCCGCAGCCTGCCCCTTGCTGGGGCAGTACCCCCGGAGGCCAGGAAGGTCTGGGCAAGGCTGGCCAGGGGCAGGGGCCCTGCTGGGTCCTGCCCCTGGCCTGTGGGGCCTCTGAGCACAACCGGCCCTCTCCCGCTGGAAGACCTCCCCGGCTGCCTCCAAAGGCCGCTTTGCAAGCACTCTCGCCGGCTGTTCCCGCCAGCCGCGCACAACGCTCCCAAGCCCGGGAGAAAAGCGCTTCGGGGTGGTGCTCTCTCCCGGCCCTTGCCCCTGAGCCTGGGGGCCAGGCAGGGGGTCCACACTCCCAGGCCAAGGCAGAACCACATGCACACGTCTGTTCCTGCCCCCTGCACCGGCAGAGAGCTCGGGGGAGCCAGAGTCTGTCAGGCAGCTGCTGGGCTGGCCGCCTGTGTGGGAAGGGGCAGAGCCGACCTAGGGGCACACTGGG
Organism: Cervus elaphus; assembly: GCF_910594005.1. Classification (NCBI taxonomy): domain Eukaryota; kingdom Metazoa; phylum Chordata; class Mammalia; order Artiodactyla; family Cervidae; genus Cervus; species Cervus elaphus. The sequence continues at coordinate 653,173 of NW_025316701.1, read as the reverse complement.
CCTCTTGCTCTCCCTGCTGCCCTGAGGCTGCTGGGCCAAAGAGGTCTTGGGCATCCAGCCCCTTGCTGGTCCCTTCTGCCTGACGAGGCCCTCTGATCTCCAGCACCTTGCAGTGTGGAGACAGCCCCTGCCAGCAACCTCCTCTCCAAGGAGGCCTCAAGCGAGGCCTAGGCCCAGGGGAAAGGCACCAGCGGGGATGAGCCTGGGGAGGCGCCCGGGCATGTCTGGACCCAGTCCCCGCAGCCTGCCCCTTGCTGGGGCAGTACCCCCGGAGGCCAGGAAGGTCTGGGCAAGGCTGGCCAGGGGCAGGGGCCCTGCTGGGTCCTGCCCCTGGCCTGTGGGGCCTCTGAGCACAACCGGCCCTCTCCCGCTGGAAGACCTCCCCGGCTGCCTCCAAAGGCCGCTTTGCAAGCACTCTCGCCGGCTGTTCCCGCCAGCCGCGCACAACGCTCCCAAGCCCGGGAGAAAAGCGCTTCGGGGTGGTGCTCTCTCCCGGCCCTTGCCCCTGAGCCTGGGGGCCAGGCAGGGGGTCCACACTCCCAGGCCAAGGCAGAACCACATGCACACGTCTGTTCCTGCCCCCTGCACCGGCAGAGAGCTCGGGGGAGCCAGAGTCTGTCAGGCAGCTGCTGGGCTGGCCGCCTGTGTGGGAAGGGGCAGAGCCGACCTAGGGGCACACTGGGCCTCTTGCTCTCCCTGCTGCCCTGAGGCTGCTGGGCCAAAGAGGTCTTGGGCATCCAGCCCCTTGCTGGTCCCTTCCCTCTGACGAGGCCCTCTGAGCTCCAGCCCCTTGCAGTGTGGAGACAGCCCCTGCCAGCAACCTCCTCTCCAAGGAGGCCTCAAGCGAGGCCTAGGCCCAGGGGAAAGGCACCAGCGGGGATGAGCCTGGGGAGGCGCCCGGGCATGTCCGGACCCAGTCCCCGCAGCCTGCCCCTTGCTGGGGCAGTACCCCCGGAGGCCAGGAAGGTCTGGGCAAGGCTGGCCAGGGGCAGGGGCCCTGCTGGGTCCTGCCCCTGGCCTGTGGGGCCTCTGAGCACAACCGGCCCTCTCCCGCTGGAAGACCTCCCCGGCTGCCTCCAAAGGCCGCTTTGCAAGCACTCTCGCCGGCTGTTCCCGCCAGCCGCGCACAACGCTCCCAAGCCCGGGAGAAAAGCGCTTCGGGGTGGTGCTCTCTCCCGGCCCTTGCCCCTGAGCCTGGGGGCCAGGCAGGGGGTCCACACTCCCAGGCCAAGGCAGAACCACATGCACACGTCTGTTCCTGCCCCCTGCACCGGCAGAGAGCTCGGGGGAGCCAGAGTCTGTCAGGCAGCTGCTGGGCTGGCCGCCTGTGTGGGAAGGGGCAGAGCCGACCTAGGGGCACACTGGGCCTCTTGCTCTCCCTGCTGCCCTGAGGCTGCTGGGCCAAAGAGGTCTTGGGCATCCAGCCCCTTGCTGGTCCCTTCCCTCTGACGAGGCCCTCTGAGCTCCAGCCCCTTGCAGTGTGGAGACAGCCCCTGCCAGCAACCTCCTCTCCAAGGAGGCCTCAAGCGAGGCCTAGGCCCAGGGGAAAGGCACCAGCGGGGATGAGCCTGGGGAGGCGCCCGGGCATGTCTGGACCCAGTCCCCGCAGCCTGCCCCTTGCTGGGGCAGTAGCCCCGGAGGCCAGGAAGGTCTGGGCAAGGCTGGCCAGGGGCAGGGGCCCTGCTGGGTCCTGCCCCTGGCCTGTGGGGCCTCTGAGCACAACCGGCCCTCTCCCGCTGGAAGACCTCCCCGGCTGCCTCCAAAGGCCGCTTTGCAAGCACTCTCGCCGGCTGTTCCCGCCAGCCGCGCACAACGCTCCCAAGCCCGGGAGAAAAGCGCTTCGGGGTGGTGCTCTCTCCCGGCCCTTGCCCCTGAGCCTGGGGGCCAGGCAGGGGGTCCACACTCCCAGGCCAAGGCAGAACCACATGCACACGTCTGTTCCTGCCCCCTGCACCGACAGAGAGCTCGGGGGAGCCAGAGTCTGTCAGGCAGCTGCTGGGCTGGCCGCCTGTGTGGGAAGGAGCAGAGCCGACCTAGGGGCACACTGGGCCTCTTGCTCTCCCTGCTGCCCTGAGGCTGCTGGGCCAAAGAGGTCTTGGGCATCCAGCCCCTTGCTGGTCCCTTCCCTCTGACGAGGCTCTCTGAGCTCCAGCCCCTTGCAGTGTGGAGACAGCCCCTGCCAGCAACCTCCTCTCCAAGGAGGCCTCAAGCGAGGCCTAGGCCCAGGGGAAAGGCACCAGCGGGGATGAGCCTGGGGAGGCGCCCGGGCATGTCTGGACCCAGTCCCCGCAGCCTGCCCCTTGCTGGGGCAGTACCCCCGGAGGCCAGGAAGGTCTGGGCAAGGCTGGCCAGGGGCAGGGGCCCTGCTGGGTCCTGCCCCTGGCCTGTGGGGCCTCTGAGCACAACCGGCCCTCTCCCGCTGGAAGACCTCCCCGGCTGCCTCCAAAGGCCGCTTTGCAAGCACTCTCGCCGGCTGTTCCCGCCAGCCGCGCACAACGCTCCCAAGCCCGGGAGAAAAGCGCTTCGGGGTGGTGCTCTCTCCCGGCCCTTGCCCCTGAGCCTGGGGGCCAGGCAGGGGATCCACACTCCCATGCCAAGGCAGAACCACATGCACACGTCTGTTCCTGCCCCCTGCACCGGCAGAGAGCTCGGGGGAGCCAGAGTCTGTCAGGCAGCTGCTGGGCTGGCCGCCTGTGTGGGAAGGGGCAGAGCCGACCTAGGGGCACACTGGGCCTCTTGCTCTCCCTGCTGCCCTGAGGCTGCTGGGCCAAAGAGGTCTTGGGCATCCAGCCCCTTGCTGGTCCCTTCCCTCTGACGAGGCCCTCTGAGCTCCAGCCCCTTGCAGTGTGGAGACAGCCCCTGCCAGCAACCTCCTCTCCAAGGAGGCCTCAAGCGAGGCCTAGGCCCAGGGGAAAGGCACCAGCGGGGATGAGCCTGGGGAGGCGCCCGGGCATGTCTGGACCCAGTCCCCGCAGCCTGCCCCTTGCTGGGGCAGTACCCCCGGAGGCCAGGAAGGTCTGGGCAAGGCTGGCCATGGGCAGGGGCCCTGCTGGGTCCTGCCCCTGGCCTGTGGGGCCTCTGAGCACAACCGGCCCTCTCCCGCTGGAAGACCTCCCCGGCTGCCTCCAAAGGCCGCTTTGCAAGCACTCTCGCCGGCTGTTCCCGCCAGCCGCGCACAACGCTCCCAAGCCCGGGAGAAAAGCGCTTCGGGGTGGTGCTCTCTCCCGGCCCTTGCCCCTGAGCCTGGGGGCCAGGCAGGGGGTCCACACTCCCAGGCCAAGGCAGAACCACATGCACACGTCTGTTCCTGCCCCCTGCACCGGCAGAGAGCTCGGGGGAGCCAGAGTCTGTCAGGCAGCTGCTGGGCTGGCCGCCTGTGTGGGAAGGGGCAGAGCCGACCTAGGGGCACACTGGGCCTCTTGCTCTCCCTGCTGCCCTGAGGCTGCTGGGCCAAAGAGGTCTTGGGCATCCAGCCCCTTGCTGGTCCCTTCTGCCTGACGAGGCCCTCTGATCTCCAGCACCTTGCAGTGTGGAGACAGCCCCTGCCAGCAACCTCCTCTCCAAGGAGGCCTCAAGCGAGGCCTAGGCCCAGGGGAAAGGCACCAGCGGGGATGAGCCTGGGGAGGCGCCCGGGCATGTCTGGACCCAGTCCCCGCAGCCTGCCCCTTGCTGGGGCAGTACCCCCGGAGGCCAGGAAGGTCTGGGCAAGGCTGGCCAGGGGCAGGGGCCCTGCTGGGTCCTGCCCCTGGCCTGTGGGGCCTCTGAGCACAACCGGCCCTCTCCCGCTGGAAGACCTCCCCGGCTGCCTCCAAAGGCCGCTTTGCAAGCACTCTCGCCGGCTGTTCCCGCCAGCCGCGCACAACGCTCCCAAGCCCGGGAGAAAAGCGCTTCGGGGTGGTGCTCTCTCCCGGCCCTTGCCCCTGAGCCTGGGGGCCAGGCAGGGGGTCCACACTCCCAGGCCAAGGCAGAACCACATGCACACGTCTGTTCCTGCCCCCTGCACCGGCAGAGAGCTCGGGGGAGCCAGAGTCTGTCAGGCAGCTGCTGGGCTGGCCGCCTGTGTGGGAAGGGGCAGAGCCGACCTAGGGGCACACTGGGCCTCTTGCTCTCCCTGCTGCCCTGAGGCTGTTGGGCCAAAGAGGTCTTGGGCATCCAGCCCCTTGCTGGTCCCTTCCCTCTGACGAGGCCCTCTGAGCTCCAGCCCCTTGCAGTGTGGAGACAGCCCCTGCCAGCAACCTCCTCTCCAAGGAGGCCTCAAGCGAGGCCTAGGCCCAGGGGAAAGGCACCAGCGGGGATGAGCCTGGGGAGGCGCCCGGGCATGTCCGGACCCAGTCCCCGCAGCCTGCCCCTTGCTGGGGCAGTACCCCCGGAGGCCAGGAAGGTCTGGGCAAGGCTGGCCAGGGGCAGGGGCCCTGCTGGGTCCTGCCCCTGGCCTGTGGGGCCTCTGAGCACAACCGGCCCTCTCCCGCTGGAAGACCTCCCCGGCTGCCTCCAAAGGCCGCTTTGCAAGCACTCTCGCCGGCTGTTCCCGCCAGCCGCGCACAACGCTCCCAAGCCCGGGAGAAAAGCGCTTCGGGGTGGTGCTCTCTCCCGGCCCTTGCCCCTGAGCCTGGGGGCCAGGCAGGGGGTCCACACTCCCAGGCCAAGGCAGAACCACATGCACACGTCTGTTCCTGCCCCCTGCACCGGCAGAGAGCTCGGGGGAGCCAGAGTCTGTCAGGCAGCTGCTGGGCTGGCCGCCTGTGTGGGAAGGGGCAGAGCCGACCTAGGGGCACACTGGGCCTCTTGCTCTCCCTGCTGCCCTGAGGCTGCTGGGCCAAAGAGGTCTTGGGCATCCAGCCCCTTGCTGGTCCCTTCTGCCTGACGAGGCCCTCTGATCTCCAGCACCTTGCAGTGTGGAGACAGCCCCTGCCAGCAACCTCCTCTCCAAGGAGGCCTCAAGCGAGGCCTAGGCCCAGGGGAAAGGCACCAGCGGGGATGAGCCTGGGGAGGCGCCCGGGCATGTCTGGACCCAGTCCCCGCAGCCTGCCCCTTGCTGGGGCAGTACCCCCGGAGGCCAGGAAGGTCTGGGCAAGGCTGGCCAGGGGCAGGGGCCCTGCTGGGTCCTGCCCCTGGCCTGTGGGGCCTCTGAGCACAACCGGCCCTCTCCCGCTGGAAGACCTCCCCGGCTGCCTCCAAAGGCCGCTTTGCAAGCACTCTCGCCGGCTGTTCCCGCCAGCCGCGCACAACGCTCCCAAGCCCGGGAGAAAAGCGCTTCGGGGTGGTGCTCTCTCCCGGCCCTTGCCCCTGAGCCTGGGGGCCAGGCAGGGGGTCCACACTCCCAGGCCAAGGCAGAACCACATGCACACGTCTGTTCCTGCCCCCTGCACCGGCAGAGAGCTCGGGGGAGCCAGAGTCTGTCAGGCAGCTGCTGGGCTGGCCGCCTGTGTGGGAAGGGGCAGAGCCGACCTAGGGGCACACTGGGCCTCTTGCTCTCCCTGCTGCCCTGAGGCTGCTGGGCCAAAGAGGTCTTGGGCATCCAGCCCCTTGCTGGTCCCTTCCCTCTGACGAGGCCCTCTGAGCTCCAGCCCCGTGCAGTGTGGAGACAGCCCCTGCCAGCAACCTCCTCTCCAAGGAGGCCTCAAGCGAGGCCTAGGCCCAGGGGAAAGGCACCAGCGGGGATGAGCCTGGGGAGGCGCCCGGGCATGTCCGGACCCAGTCCCCGCAGCCTGCCCCTTGCTGGGGCAGTAGCCCCGGAGGCCAGGAAGGTCTGGGCAAGGCTGGCCAGGGGCAGGGGCCCTGCTGGGTCCTGCCCCTGGCCTGTGGGGCCTCTGAGCACAACCGGCCCTCTCCCGCTGGAAGACCTCCCCGCCTGCCTCCAAAGGCCGCTTTGCAAGCACTCTCGCCGGCTGTTCCCGCCAGCCGCGCACAACGCTCCCAAGCCCGGGAGAAAAGCGCTTCGGGGTGGTGCTCTCTCCCGGCCCTTGCCCCTGAGCCTGGGGGCCAGGCAGGGGGTCCACACTCCCAGGCCAAGGCAGAACCACATGCACACGTCTGTTCCTGCCCCCTGCACCGGCAGAGAGCTCGGGGGAGCCAGAGTCTGTCAGGCAGCTGCTGGGCTGGCCGCCTGTGTGGGAAGGGGCAGAGCCGACCTAGGGGCACACTGGGCCTCTTGCTCTCCCTGCTGCCCTGAGGCTGCTGGGCCAAAGAGGTCTTGGGCATCCAGCCCCTTGCTGGTCCCTTCCCTCTGACGAGGCCCTCTGAGCTCCAGCCCCTTGCAGTGTGGAGACAGCCCCTGCCAGCAACCTCCTCTCCAAGGAGGCCTCAAGCGAGGCCTAGGCCCAGGGGAAAGGCACCAGCGGGGATGAGCCTGGGGAGGCGCCCGGGCATGTCTGGACCCAGTCCCCGCAGCCTGCCCCTTGCTGGGGCAGTAGCCCCGGAGGCCAGGAAGGTCTGGGCAAGGCTGGCCAGGGGCAGGGGCCCTGCTGGGTCCTGCCCCTGGCCTGTGGGGCCTCTGAGCACAACCGGCCCTCTCCCGCTGGAAGACCTCCCCGGCTGCCTCCAAAGGCCGCTTTGCAAGCACTCTCGCCGGCTGTTCCCGCCAGCCGCGCACAACGCTCCCAAGCCCGGGAGAAAAGCGCTTCGGGGTGGTGCTCTCTCCCGGCCCTTGCCCCTGAGCCTGGGGGCCAGGCAGGGGGTCCACACTCCCAGGCCAAGGCAGAACCACATGCACACGTCTGTTCCTGCCCCCTGCACCGACAGAGAGCTCGGGGGAGCCAGAGTCTGTCAGGCAGCTGCTGGGCTGGCCGCCTGTGTGGGAAGGAGCAGAGCCGACCTAGGGGCACACTGGGCCTCTTGCTCTCCCTGCTGCCCTGAGGCTGCTGGGCCAAAGAGGTCTTGGGCATCCAGCCCCTTGCTGGTCCCTTCCCTCTGACGAGGCTCTCTGAGCTCCAGCCCCTTGCAGTGTGGAGACAGCCCCTGCCAGCAACCTCCTCTCCAAGGAGGCCTCAAGCGAGGCCTAGGCCCAGGGGAAAGGCACCAGCGGGGATGAGCCTGGGGAGGCGCCCGGGCATGTCTGGACCCAGTCCCCGCAGCCTGCCCCTTGCTGGGGCAGTACCCCCGGAGGCCAGGAAGGTCTGGGCAAGGCTGGCCAGGGGCAGGGGCCCTGCTGGGTCCTGCCCCTGGCCTGTGGGGCCTCTGAGCACAACCGGCCCTCTCCCGCTGGAAGACCTCCCCGGCTGCCTCCAAAGGCCGCTTTGCAAGCACTCTCGCCGGCTGTTCCCGCCAGCCGCGCACAACGCTCCCAAGCCCGGGAGAAAAGCGCTTCGGGGTGGTGCTCTCTCCCGGCCCTTGCCCCTGAGCCTGGGGGCCAGGCAGGGGATCCACACTCCCATGCCAAGGCAGAACCACATGCACACGTCTGTTCCTGCCCCCTGCACCGGCAGAGAGCTCGGGGGAGCCAGAGTCTGTCAGGCAGCTGCTGGGCTGTCCGCCTGTGTGGGAAGGGGCAGAGCCGACCTAGGGGCACACTGGGCCTCTTGCTCTCCCTGCTGCCCTGAGGCTGCTGGGCCAAAGAGGTCTTGGGCATCCAGCCCCTTGCTGGTCCCTTCCCTCTGACGAGGCCCTCTGAGCTCCAGCCCCTTGCAGTGTGGAGACAGCCCCTGCCAGCAACCTCCTCTCCAAGGAGGCCTCAAGCGAGGCCTAGGCCCAGGGGAAAGGCACCAGCGGGGATGAGCCTGGGGAGGCGCCCGGGCATGTCTGGACCCAGTCCCCGCAGCCTGCCCCTTGGTGGGGCAGTACCCCCGGAGGCCAGGAAGGTCTGGGCAAGGCTGGCCAGGGGCAGGGGCCCTGCTGGGTCCTGCCCCTGGCCTGTGGGGCCTCTGAGCACAACCGGCCCTCTGCCGCTGGAAGACCTCCCCGGCTGCCTCCAAAGGCCGCTTTGCAAGCACTCTCGCCGGCTGTTCCCGCCAGCCGCGCACAACGCTCCCAAGCCCGGGAGAAAAGCACTTCGGGGTGGTGCTCTCTCCCGGCCCTTGCCCCTGAGCCTGGGGGCCAGGCAGGGGGTCCACACTCCCAGGCCAAGGCAGAACCACATGCACACGTCTGTTCCTGCCCCCTGCACCGGCAGAGAGCTCGGGGGAGCCAGAGTCTGTCAGGCAGCTGCTGGGCTGGCCGCCTGTGTGGGAAGGGGCAGAGCCGACCTAGGGGCACACTGGGCCTCTTGCTCTCCCTGCTGCCCTGAGGCTGCTGGGCCAAAGAGGTCTTGGGCATCCAGCCCCTTGCTGGTCCCTTCCCTCTGACGAGGCCCTCTGAGCTCCAGCCCCTTGCAGTGTGGAGACAGCCCCTGCCAGCAACCTCCTCTCCAAGGAGGCCTCAAGCGAGGCCTAGGCCCAGGGGAAAGGCACCAGCGGGGATGAGCCTGGGGAGGCGCCCGGGCATGTCTGGACCCAGTCCCCGCAGCCTGCCCCTTGCTGGGGCAGTACCCCCGGAGGCCAGGAAGGTCTGGGCAAGGCTGGCCAGGGGCAGGGGCCCTGCTGGGTCCTGCCCCTGGCCTGTGGGGCCTCTGAGCACAACCGGCCCTCTCCCGCTGGAAGACCTCCCCGGCTGCCTCCAAAGGCCGCTTTGCAAGCACTCTCGCCGGCTGTTCCCGCCAGCCGCGCACAACGCTCCCAAGCCCGGGAGAAAAGCGCTTCGGGGTGGTGCTCTCTCCCGGCCCTTGCCCCTGAGCCTGGGGGCCAGGCAGGGGGTCCACACTCCCAGGCCAAGGCAGAACCACATGCACACGTCTGTTCCTGCCCCCTGCACCGGCAGAGAGCTCGGGGGAGCCAGAGTCTGTCAGGCAGCTGCTGGGCTGGCCGCCTGTGTGGGAAGGGGCAGAGCCGACCTAGGGGCACACTGGGCCTCTTGCTCTCCCTGCTGCCCTGAGGCTGCTGGGCCAAAGAGGTCTTGGGCATCCAGCCCCTTGCTGGCCCCTTCCCTCTGACGAGGCCCTCTGAGCTCCAGCCCCTTGCAGTGTGGAGACAGCCCCTGCCAGCAACCTCCTCTCCAAGGAGGCCTCAAGCGAGGCCTAGGCCCAGGGGAAAGGCACCAGCGGGGATGAGCCTGGGGAGGCGCCCGGGCATGTCTGGACCCAGTCCCCGCAGCCTGCCCCTTGCTGGGGCAGTACCCCCGGAGGCCAGGACGGTCTGGGCAAGGCTGGCCAGGGGCAGGGGCCCTGCTGGGTCCTGCCCCTGGCCTGTGGGGCCTCTGAGCACAACCGGCCCTCTCCCGCTGGAAGACCTCCCCGGCTGCCTCCAAAGGCCGCTTTGCAAGCACTCTCGCCGGCTGTTCCCGCCAGCCGCGCACAACGCTCCCAAGCCCGGGAGAAAAGCGCTTCGGGGTGGTGCTCTCTCCCGGCCCTTGCCCCTGAGCCTGGGGGCCAGGCAGGGGGTCCACACTCCCAGGCCAAGGCAGAACCACATGCACACGTCTGTTCCTGCCCCCTGCACCGGCAGAGAGCTCGGGGGAGCCAGAGTCTGTCAGGCAGCTGCTGGGCTGGCCGCCTGTGTGGGAAGGGGCAGAGCCGACCTAGGGGCACACTGGGCCTCTTGCTCTCCCTGCTGCCCTGAGGCTGCTGGGCCAAAGAGGTCTTGGGCATCCAGCCCCTTGCTGGTCCCTTCCCTCTGACGAGGCCCTCTGAGCTCCAGCCCCTTGCAGTGTGGAGACAGCCCCTGCCAGCAACCTCCTCTCCAAGGAGGCCTCAAGCGAGGCCTAGGCCCAGGGGAAAGGCACCAGCGGGGATGAGCCTGGGGAGGCGCCCGGGCATGTCCGGACCCAGTCCCCGCAGCCTGCCCCTTGCTGGGGCAGTACCCCCGGAGGCCAGGAAGGTCTGGGCAAGGCTGGCCAGGGGCAGGGGCCCTGCTGGGTCCTGCCCCTGGCCTGTGGGGCCTCTGAGCACAACCGGCCCTCTCCCGCTGGAAGACCTCCCCGGCTGCCTCCAAAGGCCGCTTTGCAAGCACTCTCGCCGGCTGTTCCCGCCAGCCGCGCACAACGCTCCCAAGCCCGGGAGAAAAGCGCTTCGGGGTGGTGCTCTCTCCCGGCCCTTGCCCCTGAGCCTGGGGGCCAGGCAGGGGGTCCACACTCCCAGGCCAAGGCAGAACCACATGCACACGTCTGTTCCTGCCCCCTGCACCGGCAGAGAGCTCGGGGGAGCCAGAGTCTGTCAGGCAGCTGCTGGGCTGGCCGCCTGTGTGGGAAGGGGCAGAGCCGACCTAGGGGCACACTGGGCCTCTTGCTCTCCCTGCTGCCCTGAGGCTGCTGGGCCAAAGAGGTCTTGGGCATCCAGCCCCTTGCTGGTCCCTTCCCTCTGACGAGGCCCTCTGAGCTCCAGCCCCTTGCAGTGTGGAGACAGCCCCTGCCAGCAACCTCCTCTCCAAGGAGGCCTCAAGCGAGGCCTAGGCCCAGGGGAAAGGCACCAGCGGGGATGAGCCTGGGGAGGCGCCCGGGCATGTCCGGACCCAGTCCCCGCAGCCTGCCCCTTGCTGGGGCAGTAGCCCCGGAGGCCAGGAAGGTCTGGGCAAGGCTGGCCAGGGGCAGGGGCCCTGCTGGGTCCTGCCGCTGGCCTGTGGGGCCTCTGAGCACAACCGGCCCTCTCCCGCTGGAAGACCTCCCCGGCTGCCTCCAAAGGCCGCTTTGCAAGCACTCTCGCCGGCTGTTCCCGCCAGCCGCGCACAACGCTCCCAAGCCCGGGAGAAAAGCGCTTCGGGGTGGTGCTCTCTCCCGGCCCTTGCCCCTGAGCCTGGGGGCCAGGCAGGGGGTCCACACTCCCAGGCCAAGGCAGAACCACATGCACACGTCTGTTCCTGCCCCCTGCACCGACAGAGAGCTCGGGGGAGCCAGAGTCTGTCAGGCAGCTGCTGGGCTGGCCGCCTGTGTGGGAAGGAGCAGAGCCGACCTAGGGGCACACTGGGCCTCTTGCTCTCCCTGCTGCCCTGAGGCTGCTGGGCCAAAGAGGTCTTGGGCATCCAGCCCCTTGCTGGTCCCTTCCCTCTGACGAGGCTCTCTGAGCTCCAGCCCCTTGCAGTGTGGAGACAGCCCCTGCCAGCAACCTCCTCTCCAAGGAGGCCTCAAGCGAGGCCTAGGCCCAGGGGAAAGGCACCAGCGGGGATGAGCCTGGGGAGGCGCCCGGGCATGTCTGGACCCAGTCCCCGCAGCCTGCCCCTTGCTGGGGCAGTACCCCCGGAGGCCAGGAAGGTCTGGGCAAGGCTGGCCAGGGGCAGGGGCCCTGCTGGGTCCTGCCCCTGGCCTGTGGGGCCTCTGAGCACAACCGGCCCTCTCCCGCTGGAAGACCTCCCCGGCTGCCTCCAAAGGCCGCTTTGCAAGCACTCTCGCCGGCTGTTCCCGCCAGCCGCGCACAACGCTCCCAAGCCCGGGAGAAAAGCGCTTCGGGGTGGTGCTCTCTCCCGGCCCTTGCCCCTGAGCCTGGGGGCCAGGCAGGGGATCCACACTCCCATGCCAAGGCAGAACCACATGCACACGTCTGTTCCTGCCCCCTGCACCGGCAGAGAGCTCGGGGGAGCCAGAGTCTGTCAGGCAGCTGCTGGGCTGTCCGCCTGTGTGGGAAGGGGCAGAGCCGACCTAGGGGCACACTGGGCCTCTTGCTCTCCCTGCTGCCCTGAGGCTGCTGGGCCAAAGAGGTCTTGGGCATCCAGCCCCTTGCTGGTCCCTTCCCTCTGACGAGGCCCTCTGAGCTCCAGCCCCTTGCAGTGTGGAGACAGCCCCTGCCAGCAACCTCCTCTCCAAGGAGGCCTCAAGCGAGGCCTAGGCCCAGGGGAAAGGCACCAGCGGGGATGAGCCTGGGGAGGCGCCCGGGCATGTCTGGACCCAGTCCCCGCAGCCTGCCCCTTGCTGGGGCAGTAGCCCCGGAGGCCAGGAAGGTCTGGGCAAGGCTGGCCAGGGGCAGGGGCCCTGCTGGGTCCTGCCCCTGGCCTGTGGGGCCTCTGAGCACAACCGGCCCTCTCCCGCTGGAAGACCTCCCCGGCTGCCTCCAAAGGCCGCTTTGCAAGCACTCTCGCCGGCTGTTCCCGCCAGCCGCGCACAACGCTCCCAAGCCCGGGAGAAAAGCGCTTCGGGGTGGTGCTCTCTCCCGGCCCTTGCCCCTGAGCCTGGGGGCCAGGCAGGGGGTCCACACTCCCAGGCCAAGGCAGAACCACATGCACACGTCTGTTCCTGCCCCCTGCACCGGCAGAGAGCTCGGGGGAGCCAGAGTCTGTCAGGCAGCTGCTGGGCTGGCCGCCTGTGTGGGAAGGGGCAGAGCCGACCTAGGGGCACACTGGGCCTCTTGCTCTCCCTGCTGCCCTGAGGCTGCTGGGCCAAAGAGGTCTTGGGCATCCAGCCCCTTGCTGGTCCCTTCCCTCTGACGAGGCCCTCTGAGCTCCAGCCCCTTGCAGTGTGGAGACAGCCCCTGCCAGCAACCTCCTCTCCAAGGAGGCCTCAAGCGAGGCCTAGGCCCAGGGGAAAGGCACCAGCGGGGATGAGCCTGGGGAGGCGCCCGGGCATGTCTGGACCCAGTCCCCGCAGCCTGCCCCTTGCTGGGGCAGTACCCCCGGAGGCCAGGAAGGTCTGGGCAAGGCTGGCCAGGGGCAGGGGCCCTGCTGGGTCCTGCCCCTGGCCTGTGGGGCCTCTGAGCACAACCGGCCCTCTCCCGCTGGAAGACCTCCCCGGCTGCCTCCAAAGGCCGCTTTGCAAGCACTCTCGCCGGCTGTTCCCGCCAGCCGCGCACAACGCTCCCAAGCCCGGGAGAAAAGCGCTTCGGGGTGGTGCTCTCTCCCGGCCCTTGCCCCTGAGCCTGGGGGCCAGGCAGGGGGTCCACACTCCCAGGCCAAGGCAGAACCACATGCACACGTCTGTTCCTGCCCCCTGCACCGGCAGAGAGCTCGGGGGAGCCAGAGTCTGTCAGGCAGCTGCTGGGCTGGCCGCCTGTGTGGGAAGGGGCAGAGCCGACCTAGGGGCACACTGGGCCTCTTGCTCTCCCTGCTGCCCTGAGGCTGTTGGGCCAAAGAGGTCTTGGGCATCCAGCCCCTTGCTGGTCCCTTCCCTCTGACGAGGCCCTCTGAGCTCCAGCCCCTTGCAGTGTGGAGACAGCCCCTGCCAGCAACCTCCTCTCCAAGGAGGCCTCAAGCGAGGCCTAGGCCCAGGGGAAAGGCACCAGCGGGGATGAGCCTGGGGAGGCGCCCGGGCATGTCCGGACCCAGTCCCCGCAGCCTGCCCCTTGCTGGGGCAGTACCCCCGGAGGCCAGGAAGGTCTGGGCAAGGCTGGCCAGGGGCAGGGGCCCTGCTGGGTCCTGCCCCTGGCCTGTGGGGCCTCTGAGCACAACCGGCCCTCTCCCGCTGGAAGACCTCCCCGGCTGCCTCCAAAGGCCGCTTTGCAAGCACTCTCGCCGGCTGTTCCCGCCAGCCGCGCACAACGCTCCCAAGCCCGGGAGAAAAGCGCTTCGGGGTGGTGCTCTCTCCCGGCCCTTGCCCCTGAGCCTGGGGGCCAGGCAGGGGGTCCACACTCCCAGGCCAAGGCAGAACCACATGCACACGTCTGTTCCTGACCCCTGCACCGGCAGAGAGCTCGGGGGAGCCAGAGTCTGTCAGGCAGCTGCTGGGCTGGCCGCCTGTGTGGGAAGGGGCAGAGCCGACCTAGGGGCACACTGGGCCTCTTGCTCTCCCTGCTGCCCTGAGGCTGCTGGGCCAAAGAGGTCTTGGGCATCCAGCCCCTTGCTGGTCCCTTCTGCCTGACGAGGCCCTCTGATCTCCAGCACCTTGCAGTGTGGAGACAGCCCCTGCCAGCAACCTCCTCTCCAAGGAGGCCTCAAGCGAGGCCTAGGCCCAGGGGAAAGGCACCAGCGGGGATGAGCCTGGGGAGGCGCCCGGGCATGTCTGGACCCAGTCCCCGCAGCCTGCCCCTTGCTGGGGCAGTACCCCCGGAGGCCAGGAAGGTCTGGGCAAGGCTGGCCAGGGGCAGGGGCCCTGCTGGGTCCTGCCCCTGGCCTGTGGGGCCTCTGAGCACAACCGGCCCTCTCCCGCTGGAAGACCTCCCCGGCTGCCTCCAAAGGCCGCTTTGCAAGCACTCTCGCCGGCTGTTCCCGCCAGCCGCGCACAACGCTCCCAAGCCCGGGAGAAAAGCGCTTCGGGGTGGTGCTCTCTCCCGGCCCTTGCCCCTGAGCCTGGGGGCCAGGCAGGGGGTCCACACTCCCAGGCCAAGGCAGAACCACATGCACACGTCTGTTCCTGCCCCCTGCACCGGCAGAGAGCTCGGGGGAGCCAGAGTCTGTCAGGCAGCTGCTGGGCTGGCCGCCTGTGTGGGAAGGGGCAGAGCCGACCTAGGGGCACACTGGGCCTCTTGCTCTCCCTGCTGCCCTGAGGCTGCTGGGCCAAAGAGGTCTTGGGCATCCAGCCCCTTGCTGGTCCCTTCCCTCTGACGAGGCCCTCTGAGCTCCAGCCCCTTGCAGTGTGGAGACAGCCCCTGCCAGCAACCTCCTCTCCAAGGAGGCCTCAAGCGAGGCCTAGGCCCAGGGGAAAGGCACCAGCGGGGATGAGCCTGGGGAGGCGCCCGGGCATGTCCGGACCCAGTCCCCGCAGCCTGCCCCTTGCTGGGGCAGTAGCCCCGGAGGCCAGGAAGGTCTGGGCAAGGCTGGCCAGGGGCAGGGGCCCTGCTGGGTCCTGCCCCTGGCCTGTGGGGCCTCTGAGCACAACCGGCCCTCTCCCGCTGGAAGACCTCCCCGGCTGCCTCCAAAGGCCGCTTTGCAAGCACTCTCGCCGGCTGTTCCCGCCAGCCGCGCACAACGCTCCCAAGCCCGGGAGAAAAGCGCTTCGGGGTGGTGCTCTCTCCCGGCCCTTGCCCCTGAGCCTGGGGGCCAGGCAGGGGATCCACACTCCCATGCCAAGGCAGAACCACATGCACACGTCTGTTCCTGCCCCCTGCACCGGCAGAGAGCTCGGGGGAGCCAGAGTCTGTCAGGCAGCTGCTGGGCTGTCCGCCTGTGTGGGAAGGGGCAGAGCCGACCTAGGGGCACACTGGGCCTCTTGCTCTCCCTGCTGCCCTGAGGCTGCTGGGCCAAAGAGGTCTTGGGCATCCAGCCCCTTGCTGGTCCCTTCCCTCTGACGAGGCCCTCTGAGCTCCAGCCCCTTGCAGTGTGGAGACAGCCCCTGCCAGCAACCTCCTCTCCAAGGAGGCCTCAAGCGAGGCCTAGGCCCAGGGGCAAGGCACCAGCGGGGATGAGCCTGGGGAGGCGCCCGGGCATGTCTGGACCCAGTCCCCGCAGCCTGCCCCTTGCTGGGGCAGTACCCCCGGAGGCCAGGAAGGTCTGGGCAAGGCTGGCCATGGGCAGGGGCCCTGCTGGGTCCTGCCCCTGGCCTGTGGGGCCTCTGAGCACAACCGACCCTCTCCCGCTGGAAGACCTCCCCTGCTGCCTCCAAAGGCCGCTTTGCAAGCACTCTCGCCGGCTGTTCCCGCCAGCCGCGCACAACGCTCCCAAGCCCGGGAGAAAAGCGCTTCGGGGTGGTGCTCTCTCCCGGCCCTTGCCCCTGAGCCTGGGGGCCAGGCAGGGGCTCCACACTCCCAGGCCAAGGCAGAACCACATGCACACGTCTGTTCCTGCCCCCTGCACCGGCAGAGAGCTCGGGGAAGCCAGAGTCTGTCAGGCAGCTGCTGGGCTGGCCGCCTGTGTGGGAAGGGGCAGAGCCGACCTAGGGGCACACTGGGCCTCTTGCTCTCCCTGCTGCCCTGAGGCTGCTGGGCCAAAGAGGTCTTGGGCATCCAGCCCCTTGCTGGTCCCTTCTCTCTGACGAGGCCCTCTGATCTCCAGCACCTTGCAGTGTGGAGACAGCCCCTGCCAGCAACCTCCTCTCCAAGGAGGCCTCAAGCGAGGCCTAGGCCCAGGGGAAAGGCACCAGCGGGGATGAGCCTGGGGAGGCGCCCGGGCATGTGTGGACCCAGTCCCCGCAGCCTGCCCCTTGGTGGGGCAGTACCCCCGGAGGCCAGGAAGGTCTGGGCAAGGCTGGCCAGGGGCAGGGGCCCTGCTGGGTCCTGCCCCTGGCCTGTGGGGCCTCTGAGCACAACCGGCCCTCTGCCGCTGGAAGACCTCCCCGGCTGCCTCCAAAGGCCGCTTTGCAAGCACTCTCGCCGGCTGTTCCCGCCAGCCGCGCACAACGCTCCCAAGCCCGGGAGAAAAGCACTTCGGGGTGGTGCTCTCTCCCGGCCCTTGCCCCTGAGCCTGGGGGCCAGGCAGGGGGTCCACACTCCCAGGCCAAGGCAGAACCACATGCACACGTCTGTTCCTGCCCCCTGCACCGGCAGAGAGCTCGGGGGAGCCAGAGTCTGTCAGGCAGCTGCTGGGCTGGCCGCCTGTGTGGGAAGGGGCAGAGCCGACCTAGGGGCACACTGGGCCTCTTGCTCTCCCTCCAGCCCTGAGGCTGCTGGGCCAAAGAGGTCTTGGGCATCCAGCCCCTTGCTGGTCCCTTCCCTCTGACGAGGCCCTCTGAGCTCCAGCCCCTTGCAGTGTGGAGACAGCCCCTGCCAGCAACCTCCTCTCCAAGGAGGCCTCAAGCGAGGCCTAGGCCCAGGGGAAAGGCACCAGCGGGGATGAGCCTGGGGAGGCGCCCGGGCATGTCTGGACCCAGTCCCCGCAGCCTGCCCCTTGCTGGGGCAGTACCCCCGGAGGCCAGGAAGGTCTGGGCTAGGCTGGCCAGGGGCAGGGGCCCTGCTGGGTCCTGCCCCTGGCCTGTGGGGCCTCTGAGCACAACCGGCCCTCTCCCGCTGGAAGACCTCCCCGGCTGCCTCCAAAGGCCGCTTTGCAAGCACTCTCGCCGGCTGTTCCCGCCAGCCGCGCACAACGCTCCCAAGCCCGGGAGAAAAGCGCTTCGGGGTGGTGCTCTCTCCCGGCCCTTGCCCCTGAGCCTGGGGGCCAGGCAGGGGGTCCACACTCCCAGGCCAAGGCAGAACCACATGCACACGTCTGTTCCTGCCCCCTGCACCGGCAGAGAGCTCGGGGGAGCCAGAGTCTGTCAGGCAGCTGCTGGGCTGGCCGCCTGTGTGGGAAGGGGCAGAGCCGACCTAGGGGCACACTGGGCCTCTTGCTCTCCCTGCTGCCCTGAGGCTGCTGGGCCAAAGAGGTCTTGGGCATCCAGCCCCTTGCTGGCCCCTTCCCTCTGACGAGGCCCTCTGAGCTCCAGCCCCTTGCAGTGTGGAGACAGCCCCTGCCAGCAACCTCCTCTCCAAGGAGGCCTCAAGCGAGGCCTAGGCCCAGGGGAAAGGCACCAGCGGGGATGAGCCTGGGGAGGCGCCCGGGCATGTCTGGACCCAGTCCCCGCAGCCTGCCCCTTGCTGGGGCAGTACCCCCGGAGGCCAGGAAGGTCTGGGCAAGGCTGGCCAGGGGCAGGGGCCCTGCTGGGTCCTGCCCCTGGCCTGTGGGGCCTCTGAGCACAACCGGCCCTCTCCCGCTGGAAGACCTCCCCGGCTGCCTCCAAAGGCCGCTTTGCAAGCACTCTCGCCGGCTGTTCCCGCCAGCCGCGCACAACGCTCCCAAGCCCGGGAGAAAAGCGCTTCGGGGTGGTGCTCTCTCCCGGCCCTTGCCCCTGAGCCTGGGGGCCAGGCAGGGGGTCCACACTCCCAGGCCAAGGCAGAACCACATGCACACGTCTGTTCCTGCCCCCTGCACCGGCAGAGAGCTCGGGGGAGCCAGAGTCTGTCAGGCAGCTGCTGGGCTGGCCGCCTGTGTGGGAAGGGGCAGAGCCGACCTAGGGGCACACTGGGCCTCTTGCTCTCCCTGCTGCCCTGAGGCTGCTGGGCCAAAGAGGTCTTGGGCATCCAGCCCCTTGCTGGTCCCTTCCCTCTGACGAGGCCCTCTGAGCTCCAGCCCCTTGCAGTGTGGAGACAGCCCCTGCCAGCAACCTCCTCTCCAAGGAGGCCTCAAGCGAGGCCTAGGCCCAGGGGAAAGGCACCAGCGGGGATGAGCCTGGGGAGGCGCCCGGGCATGTCTGGACCCAGTCCCCGCAGCCTGCCCCTTGCTGGGGCAGTACCCCCGGAGGCCAGGAAGGTCTGGGCAAGGCTGGCCAGGGGCAGGGGCCCTGCTGGGTCCTGCCCCTGGCCTGTGGGGCCTCTGAGCACAACCGGCCCTCTCCCGCTGGAAGACCTCCCCGGCTGCCTCCAAAGGCCGCTTTGCAAGCACTCTCGCCGGCTGTTCCCGCCAGCCGCGCACAACGCTCCCAAGCCCGGGAGAAAAGCGCTTCGGGGTGGTGCTCTCTCCCGGCCCTTGCCCCTGAGCCTGGGGGCCAGGCAGGGGGTCCACACTCCCAGGCCAAGGCAGAACCACATGCACACGTCTGTTCCTGCCCCCTGCACCGGCAGAGAGCTCGGGGGAGCCAGAGTCTGTCAGGCAGCTGCTGGGCTGGCCGCCTGTGTGGGAAGGGGCAGAGCCGACCTAGGGGCACAGTGGGCCTCTTGCTCTCCCTGCTGCCCTGAGGCTGCTGGGCCAAAGAGGTCTTGGGCATCCAGCCCCTTGCTGGCCCCTTCCCTCTGACGAGGCCCTCTGAGCTCCAGCCCCTTGCAGTGTGGAGACAGCCCCTGCCAGCAACCTCCTCTCCAAGGAGGCCTCAAGCGAGGCCTAGGCCCAGGGGAAAGGCACCAGCGGGGATGAGCCTGGGGAGGCGCCCGGGCATGTCTGGACCCAGTCCCCGCAGCCTGCCCCTTGCTGGGGCAGTACCCCCGGAGGCCAGGACGGTCTGGGCAAGGCTGGCCAGGGGCAGGGGCCCTGCTGGGTCCTGCCCCTGGCCTGTGGGGCCTCTGAGCACAACCGGCCCTCTCCCGCTGGAAGACCTCCCCGGCTGCCTCAAAAGGCCGCTTTGCAAGCACTCTCGCCGGCTGTTCCCGCCAGCCGCGCACAACGCTCCCAAGCCCGGGAGAAAAGCGCTTCGGGGTGGTGCTCTCTCCCGGCCCTTGCCCCTGAGCCTGGGGGCCAGGCAGGGGGTCCACACTCCCAGGCCAAGGCAGAACCACATGCACACGTCTGTTCCTGCCCCCTGCACCGGCAGAGAGCTCGGGGGAGCCAGAGTCTGTCAGGCAGCTGCTGGGCTGGCCGCCTGTGTGGGAAGGGGCAGAGCCGACCTAGGGGCACACTGGGCCTCTTGCTCTCCCTGCTGCCCTGAGGCTGCTGGGCCAAAGAGGTCTTGGGCATCCAGCCCCTTGCTGGTCCCTTCCCTCTGACGAGGCCCTCTGAGCTCCAGCCCCTTGCAGTGTGGAGACAGCCCCTGCCAGCAACCTCCTCTCCAAGGAGGCCTCAAGCGAGGCGTAGGCCCAGGGGAAAGGCACCAGCGGGAATGAGCCTGGGGAGGCGCCCGGGCATGTCTGGACCCAGTCCCCGCAGCCTGCCCCTTGCTGGGGCAGTACCCCCGGAGGCCAGGAAGGTCTGGGCAAGGCTGGCCAGGGGCAGGGGCCCTGCTGGGTCCTGCCCCTGGCCTGTGGGGCCTCTGAGCACAACCGGCCCTCTCCCGCTGGAAGACCTCCCCGGCTGCCTCCAAAGGCCGCTTTGCAAGCACTCTCGCCGGCTGTTCCCGCCAGCCGCGCACAACGCTCCCAAGCCCGGGAGAAAAGCGCTTCGGGGTGGTGCTCTCTCCCGGCCCTTGCCCCTGAGCCTGGGGGCCAGGCAGGGGATCCACACTCCCAGGCCAAGGCAGAACCACATGCACACGTTTGTTCCTGCACCCTGCACCGGCAGAGGGCTCGGGGGAGCCAGAGTCTGTCAGGCAGCTGCTGGGCTGGCCGCCTGTGTGGGAAGGGGCAGAGCCGACCTAGGGGCACACTGGGCCTCTTGCTCTCCCTGCTGCCCTGAGGCTGCTGGGCCAAAGAGGTCTTGGGCATCCAGCCCCTTGCTGGTCCCTTCCCTCTGACGAGGCCCTCTGAGCTCCAGCCCCTTGCAGTGTGGAGACAGCCCCTGCCAGCAACCTCCTCTCCAAGGAGGCCTCAAGCGAGGCCTAGGCCCAGGGGAAAGGCACCAGCGGGGATGAGCCTGGGGAGGCGCCCGGGCATGTCTGGACCCAGTCCCCGCAGCCTGCCCCTTGCTGGGGCAGTACCCTCGGAGGCCAGGAAGGTCTGGGCAAGGCTGGCCAGGGGCAGGGGCCCTGCTGGGTCCTGCCCCTGGCCTGTGGGGCCTCTGAGCACAACCGGCCCTCTCCCGCTGGAAGACCTCCCCGGCTGCCTCCAAAGGCCGCTTTGCAAGCACTCTCGCTGGCTGTTCCCGCCAGCCGCGCACAACGCTCCCAAGCCCGGGAGAAAAGCGCTTCGGGGTGGTGCTCTCTCCCGGCCCTTGCCCCTGAGCCTGGGGGCCAGGCAGGGGGTCCACACTCCCAGGCCAAGGCAGAACCACATGCACACGTCTGTTCCTGCCCCCTGCACCGGCAGAGAGCTCGGGGGAGCCAGAGTCTGTCAGGCAGCTGCTGGGCTGGCCGCCTGTGTGGGAAGGGGCAGAGCCGACCTAGGGGCACACTGGGCCTCTTGCTCTCCCTGCTGCCCTGAGGCTGCTGGGCCAAAGAGGTCTTGGGCATCCAGCCCCTTGCTGGTCCCTTCCCTCTGACGAGGCCCTTTGAGCTTCAGCACCTTGCAGTGTGGAGACAGCCCCTGCCAGCAACCTCCTCTCCAAGGAGGCCTCAAGCGAGGCCTAGGCCCAGGGGAAAGGCACCAGCGGGGATGAGCCTGGGGAGGCGCCCGGGCATGTCTGGACCCAGTCCCCGCAGCCTGCCCCTTGCTGGGGCAGTACCCCCGGAGGCCAGGAAGGTCTGGGCAAGGCTGGCCAGGGGCAGGGGCCCTGCTGGGTCCTGCCCCTGGCCTGTGGGGCCTCTGAGCACAACCGGACCTCTCCCGCTGGAAGACCTCCCCGGCTGCCTCCAAAGGCCGCTTTGCAAGCACTCTCGCCGGCTGTTCCCGCCAGCCGCGCACAACGCTCCCAAGCCCGGGAGAAAAGCGCTTCGGGGTGGTGCTCTCTCCCGGCCCTTGCCCCTGAGCCTGGGGGCCAGGCAGGGGCTCCACACTCCCAGGCCAAGGCAGAACCACATGCACACGTCTGTTCCTGCCCCCTGCACCGGCAGAGAGCTCGGGGGAGCCAGAGTCTGTCAGGCAGCTGCTGGGCTGGCCGCCTGTGTGGGAAGGGGCAGAGCCGACCTAGGGGCACACTGGGCCTCTTGCTCTCCCTGCTGCCCTGAGGCTGCTGGGCCAAAGAGGTCTTGGGCATCCAGCCCCTTGCTGGTCCCTTCCCTCTGACGAGGCCCTCTGAGCTCCAGCCCCTTGCAGTGTGGAGACAGCCCCTGCCAGCAACCTCCTCTCCAAGGAGGCCTCAAGCGAGGCCTAGGCCCAGGGGAAAGGCACCAGCGGGGATGAGCCTGGGGAGGCGCCCGGGCATGTCTGGACCCAGTCCCCGCAGCCTGCCCCTTGCTGGGGCAGTAGCCCCGGAGGCCAGGAAGGTCTGGGCAAGGCTGGCCAGGGGCACGGGCCCTGCTGGGTCCTGCCCCTGGCCTGTGGGACCTCTGAGCACAACCGGCCCTCTCCCGCTGGAAGACCTCCCTGGCTGCCTCCAAAGGCCGCTTTGCAAGCACTCTCGCCGGCTGTTCCCGCCAGCCGCGCACAACACTCCCAAGCCCGGGAGAAAAGCGCTTCGGGGTGGTGCTCTCTCCCGGCCCTTGCCCCTGAGCCTGGGGGCCAGGCAGGGGGTCCACACTCCCAGGCCAAGGCAGAACCACATGCACACGTCTGTTCCTGCCCCCTGCACCGGCAGAGAGCTCGGGGGAGCCAGAGTCTGTCAGGCAGCTGCTGGGCTGGCCGCCTGTGTGGGAAGGGGCAGAGCCGACCTAGGGGCACACTGGGCCTCTTGCTCTCCCTGCTGCCCTGAGGCTGCTGGGCCAAAGAGGTCTTGGGCATCCAGCCCCTTGCTGGTCCCTTCCCTCTGACGAGGCCCTCTGAGCTCCAGCCCCTTGCAGTGTGGAGACAGCCCCTGCCAGCAACCTCCTCTCCAAGGAGGCCTCAAGCGAGGCCTAGGCCCAGGGGAAAGGCACCAGCGGGGATGAGCCTGGGGAGGCGCCCGGGCATGTCTGGACCCAGTCCCCGCAGCCTGCCCCTTGCTGGGGCAGTACCCCCGGAGGCCAGGAAGGTCTGGGCAAGGCTGGCCAGGGGCAGGGGCCCTGCTGGGTCCTGCCCCTGGCCTGTGGGGCCTCTGAGCACAACCGGCCCTCTCCCGCTGGAAGACCTCCCCGGCTGCCTCCAAAGGCCGCTTTGCAAGCACTCTCGCCGGCTGTTCCCGCCAGCCGCGCACAACGCTCCCAAGCCCGGGAGAAAAGCGCTTCGGGGTGGTGCTCTCTCCCGGCCCTTGCCCCTGAGCCTGGGGGCCAGGCAGGGGGTCCACACTCCCAGGCCAAGGCAGAACCACATGCACACGTCTGTTCCTGCCCCCTGCACCGGCAGAGAGCTCGGGGGAGCCAGAGTCTGTCAGGCAGCTGCTGGGCTGGCCGCCTGTGTGGGAAGGGGCAGAGCCGACCTAGGGGCACACTGGGCCTCTTGCTCTCCCTGCTGCCCTGAGGCTGCTGGGCCAAAGAGGTCTTGGGCATCCAGCCCCTTGCTGGTCCCTTCCCTCTGACGAGGCCCTCTGAGCTCCAGCCCCTTGCAGTGTGGAGACAGCCCCTGCCAGCAACCTCCTCTCCAAGGAGGCCTCAAGCGAGGCCTAGGCCCAGGGGAAAGGCACCAGCGGGGATGAGCCTGGGGAGGCGCCCGGGCATGTCTGGACCCAGTCCCCGCAGCCTGCCCCTTGCTGGGGCAGTACCCCCGGAGGCCAGGAAGGTCTGGGCAAGGCTGGCCAGGGGCAGGGGCCCTGCTGGGTCCTGCCCCTGGCCTGTGGGGCCTCTGAGCACAACCGGCCCTCTCCCGCTGGAAGACCTCCCCGGCTGCCTCCAAAGGCCGCTTTGCAAGCACTCTCGCCGGCTGTTCCCGCCAGCCGCGCACAACGCTCCCAAGCCCGGGAGAAAAGCGCTTCGGGGTGGTGCTCTCTCCCGGCCCTTGCCCCTGAGCCTGGGGGCCAGGCAGGGGGTCCACACTCCCAGGCCAAGGCAGAACCACATGCACACGTCTGTTCCTGCCCCCTGCACCGGCAGAGAGCTCGGGGGAGCCAGAGTCTGTCAGGCAGCTGCTGGGCTGGCCGCCTGTGTGGGAAGGGGCAGAGCCGACCTAGGGGCACACTGGGCCTCTTGCTCTCCCTGCTGCCCTGAGGCTGCTGGGCCAAAGAGGTCTTGGGCATCCAGCCCCTTGCTGGTCCCTTCCCTCTGACGAGGCCCTCTGAGCTCCAGCCCCTTGCAGTGTGGAGACAGCCCCTGCCAGCAACCTCCTCTCCAAGGAGGCCTCAAGCGAGGCCTAGGCCCAGGGCAAAGGCACCAGCGGGGATGAGCCTGGGGAGGCGCCCGGGCATGTCTGGACCCAGTCCCCGCAGCCTGCCCCTTGCTGGGGCAGTACCCCCGGAGGCCAGGAAGGTCTGGGCAAGGCTGGCCAGGGGCAGGGGCCCTGCTGGGTCCTGCCCCTGGCCTGTGGGGCCTCTGAGCACAACCGGCCCTCTCCCGCTGGAAGACCTCCCCGGCTGCCTCCAAAGGCCGCTTTGCAAGCACTCTCGCCGGCTGTTCCCGCCAGCCGCGCACAACGCTCCCAAGCCCGGGAGAAAAGCGCTTCGGGGTGGTGCTCTCTCCCGGCCCTTGCCCCTGAGCCTGGGGGCCAGGCAGGGGGTCCACACTCCCAGGCCAAGGCAGAACCACATGCACACGTCTGTTCCTGCCCCCTGCACCGGCAGAGAGCTCGGGGGAGCCAGAGTCTGTCAGGCAGCTGCTGGGCTGGCCGCCTGTGTGGGAAGGGGCAGAGCCGACCTAGGGGCACACTGGGCCTCTTGCTCTCCCTGCTGCCCTGAGGCTGCTGGGCCAAAGAGGTCTTGGGCATCCAGCCCCTTGCTGGTCCCTTCTCTCTGACGAGGCCCTCTGATCTCCAGCACCTTGCTGTGTGGAGACAGCCCCTGCCAGCAACCTCCTCTCCAAGGAGGCCTCAAGCGAGGCCTAGGCCCAGGGGAAAGGCACCAGCGGGGATGAGCCTGGGGAGGCGCCCGGGCATGTCTGGACCCAGTCCCCGCAGCCTGCCCCTTGCTGGGGCAGTACCCCCGGAGGCCAGGAAGGTCTGGGCAAGGCTGGCCAGGGGCAGGGGCCCTGCTGGGTCCTGCCCCTGGCCTGTGGGGCCTCTGAGCACAACCGGCCCTCTCCCGCTGGAAGACCTCCCCGGCTGCCTCCAAAGGCCGCTTTGCAAGCACTCTCGCCGGCTGTTCCCGCCAGCCGTGCACAACGCTCCCAAGCCCGGGAGAAAAGCGCTTCGGGGTGGTGCTCTCTCCCGGCCCTTGCCCCTGAGCCTGGGGGCCAGGCAGGGGGTCCACACTCCCAGGCCAAGGCAGAACCACATGCACACGTCTGTTCCTGCCCCCTGCACCGGCAGAGAGCTCGGGGGAGCCAGAGTCTGTCAGGCAGCTGCTGGGCTGGCCGCCTGTGTGGGAAGGGGCAGAGCCGACCTAGGGGCACAGTGGGCCTCTTGCTCTCCCTGCTGCCCTGAGGCTGCTGGGCCAAAGAGGTCTTGGGCATCCAGCCCCTTGCTGGTCCCTTCTCTCTGACGAGGCCCTCTGATCTCCAGCACCTTGCTGTGTGGAGACAGCCCCTGCCAGCAACCTCCTCTCCAAGGAGGCCTCAAGCGAGGCCTAGGCCCAGGGGAAAGGCACCAGCGGGGATGAGCCTGGGGAGGCGCCCGGGCATGTCTGGACCCAGTCCCCGCAGCCTGCCCCTTGCTGGGGCAGTACCCCGGGAGGCCAGGAAGGTCTGGGCAAGGCTGGCCAGGGGCAGGGGCCCTGCTGGGTCCTGCCCCTGGCCTGTGGGGCCTCTGAGCACAACCGGCCCTCTCCCGCTGGAAGACCTCCCCGGCTGCCTCCAAAGGCCGCTTTGCAAGCACTCTCGCCGGCTGTTCCCGCCAGCCGCGCACAACGCTCCCAAGCCCGGGAGAAAAGCGCTTCGGGGTGGTGCTCTCTCCCGGCCCTTGCCCCTGAGCCTGGGGGCCAGGCAGGGGGTCCACACTCCCAGGCCAAGGCAGAACCACATGCACACGTCTGTTCCTGCCCCCTGCACCGACAGAGAGCTCGGGGGAGCCAGAGTCTGTCAGGCAGCTGCTGGGCTGGCCGCCTGTGTGGGAAGGAGCAGAGCCGACCTAGGGGCACACTGGGCCTCTTGCTCTCCCTGCTGCCCTGAGGCTGCTGGGCCAAAGAGGTCTTGGGCATCCAGCCCCTTGCTGGTCCCTTCCCTCTGACGAGGCTCTCTGAGCTCCAGCCCCTTGCAGTGTGGAGACAGCCCCTGCCAGCAACCTCCTCTCCAAGGAGGCCTCAAGCGAGGCCTAGGCCCAGGGGAAAGGCACCAGCGGGGATGAGCCTGGGGAGGCGCCCGGGCATGTCTGGACCCAGTCCCCGCAGCCTGCCCCTTGCTGGGGCAGTACCCCCGGAGGCCAGGAAGGTCTGGGCAAGGCTGGCCAGGGGCAGGGGCCCTGCTGGGTCCTGCCCCTGGCCTGTGGGGCCTCTGAGCACAACCGGCCCTCTCCCGCTGGAAGACCTCCCCGGCTGCCTCCAAAGGCCGCTTTGCAAGCACTCTCGCCGGCTGTTCCCGCCAGCCGCGCACAACGCTCCCAAGCCCGGGAGAAAAGCGCTTCGGGGTGGTGCTCTCTCCCGGCCCTTGCCCCTGAGCCTGGGGGCCAGGCAGGGGATCCACACTCCCATGCCAAGGCAGAAACACATGCACACGTCTGTTCCTGCCCCCTGCACCGGCAGAGAGCTCGGGGGAGCCAGAGTCTGTCAGGCAGCTGCTGGGCTGTCCGCCTGTGTGGGAAGGGGCAGAGCCGACCTAGGGGCACACTGGGCCTCTTGCTCTCCCTGCTGCCCTGAGGCTGCTGGGCCAAAGAGGTCTTGGGCATCCAGCCCCTTGCTGGTCCCTTCCCTCTGACGAGGCCCTCTGAGCTCCAGCCCCTTGCAGTGTGGAGACAGCCCCTGCCAGCAACCTCCTCTCCAAGGAGGCCTCAAGCGAGGCCTAGGCCCAGGGGAAAGGCACCAGCGGGGATGAGCCTGGGGAGGCGCCCGGGCATGTCTGGACCCAGTCCCCGCAGCCTGCCCCTTGCTGGGGCAGTACCCCCGGAGGCCAGGAAGGTCTGGGCAAGGCTGGCCAGGGGCAGGGGCCCTGCTGGGTCCTGCCCCTGGCCTGTGGGGCCTCTGAGCACAACCGGCCCTCTCCCGCTGGAAGACCTCCCCTGCTGCCTCCAAAGGCCGCTTTGCAAGCACTCTCGCCGGCTGTTCCCGCCAGCCGCGCACAACGCTCCCAAGCCCGGGAGAAAAGCGCTTCGGGGTGGTGCTCTCTCCCGGCCCTTGCCCCTGAGCCTGGGGGCCAGGCAGGGGCTCCACACTCCCAGGCCAAGGCAGAACCACATGCACACGTCTGTTCCTGCCCCCTGCACCGGCAGAGAGCTCGGGGAAGCCAGAGTCTGTCAGGCAGCTGCTGGGCTGGCCGACTGTGTGGGAAGGGGCAGAGCCGACCTAGGGGCACACTGGGCCTCTTGCTCTCCCTGCTGCCCTGAGGCTGCTGGGCCAAAGAGGTCTTGGGCATCCAGCCCCTTGCTGGTCCCTTCTCTCTGACGAGGCCCTCTGATCTCCAGCACCTTGCAGTGTGGAGACAGCCCCTGCCAGCAACCTCCTCTCCAAGGAGGCCTCAAGCGAGGCCTAGGCCCAGGGGAAAGGCACCAGCGGGGATGAGCCTGGGGAGGCGCCCGGGCATGTCTGGACCCAGTCCCCGCAGCCTGCCCCTTGCTGGGGCAGTACCCCCGGAGGCCAGGAAGGTCTGGGCAAGGCTGGCCAGGGGCAGGGGCCCTGCTGGGTCCTGCCCCTGGCCTGTGGGGCCTCTGAGCACAACCGGCCCTCTGCCGCTGGAAGACCTCCCCGGCTGCCTCCAAAGGCCGCTTTGCAAGCACTCTCGCCGGCTGTTCCCGCCAGCCGCGCATAACGCTCCCAAGCCCGGGAGAAAAGCGCTTCGGGGTGGTGCTCTCTCCCGGCCCTTGCCCCTGAGCCTGGGGGCCAGGCAGGGGGTCCACACTCCCAGGCCAAGGCAGAACCACATGCACACGTCTGTTCCTGCCCCCTGCACCGGCAGAGAGCTCGGGGGAGCCAGAGTCTGTCAGGCAGCTGCTGGGCTGGCCGCCTGTGTGGGAAGGGGCAGAGCCGACCTAGGGGCACACTGGGCCTCTTGCTCTCCCTGCTGCCCTGAGGCTGCTGGGCCAAAGAGGTCTTGGGCATCCAGCCCCTTGCTGGTCCCTTCCCTCTGACGAGGCCCTCTGAGCTCCAGCCCCTTGCAGTGTGGAGACAGCCCCTGCCAGCAACCTCCTCTCCAAGGAGGCCTCAAGCGAGGCCTAGGCCCAGGGGAAAGGCACCAGCGGGGATGAGCCTGGGGAGGCGCCCGGGCATGTCTGGACCCAGTCCCCGCAGCCTGCCCCTTGCTGGGGCAGTACCCCCGGAGGCCAGGAAGGTCTGGGCAAGGCTGGCCAGGGGCAGGGGCCCTGCTGGGTCCTGCCCCTGGCCTGTGGGGCCTCTGAGCACAACCGGCCCTCTCCCGCTGGAAGACCTCCCCGGCTGCCTCCAAAGGCCGCTTTGCAAGCACTCTCGCCGGCTGTTCCCGCCAGCCGCGCACAACGCTCCCAAGCCCGGGAGAAAAGCGCTTCGGGGTGGTG
Source organism: Cervus elaphus (assembly GCF_910594005.1). Classification (NCBI taxonomy): domain Eukaryota; kingdom Metazoa; phylum Chordata; class Mammalia; order Artiodactyla; family Cervidae; genus Cervus; species Cervus elaphus. The sequence goes on along the minus strand of NW_025316701.1, from coordinate 625,368 downwards.
CTCTCTCCCGGCCCTTGCCCCTGAGCCTGGGGGCCAGGCAGGGGGTCCACACTCCCAGGCCAAGGCAGAACCACATGCACACGTCTGTTCCTGCCCCCTGCACCGGCAGAGAGCTCGGGGGAGCCAGAGTCTGTCAGGCAGCTGCTGGGCTGGCCGCCTGTGTGGGAAGGGGCAGAGCCGACCTAGGGGCACAGTGGGCCTCCTGCTCTCCCTGCTGCCCTGAGGCTGCTGGGCCAAAGAGGTCTTGGGCATCCAGCCCCTTGCTGGCCCCTTCCCTCTGATGAGGCCCTCTGAGCTCCAGCCCCTTGCAGTGTGGAGACAGCCCCTGCCAGCAACCTCCTCTCCAAGGAGGCCTCAAGCGAGGCCTAGGCCCAGGGGAAAGGCACCAGCGGGGATGAGCCTGGGGAGGCGCCCGGGCATGTCTGGACCCAGTCCCCGCAGCCTGCCCCTTGCTGGGGCAGTACCCCCGGAGGCCAGGACGGTCTGGGCAAGGCTGGCCAGGGGCAGGGGCCCTGCTGGGTCCTGCCCCTGGCCTGTGGGGCCTCTGAGCACAACCGGCCCTCTCCCGCTGGAAGACCTCCCCGGCTGCCTCCAAAGGCCGCTTTGCAAGCACTCTCGCCGGCTGTTCCCGCCAGCCGCGCACAACGCTCCCAAGCCCGGGAGAAAAGCGCTTCGGGGTGGTGCTCTCTCCCGGCCCTTGCCCCTGAGCCTGGGGGCCAGGCAGGGGGTCCACACTCCCAGGCCAAGGCAGAACCACATGCACACGTCTGTTCCTGCCCCCTGCACCGGCAGAGAGCTCGGGGGAGCCAGAGTCTGTCAGGCAGCTGCTGGGCTGGCCGCCTGTGTGGGAAGGGGCAGAGCCGACCTAGGGGCACACTGGGCCTCTTGCTCTCCCTGCTGCCCTGAGGCTGCTGGGCCAAAGAGGTCTTGGGCATCCAGCCCCTTGCTGGTCCCTTCCCTCTGACGAGGCCCTCTGAGCTCCAGCCCCTTGCAGTGTGGAGACAGCCCCTGCCAGCAACCTCCTCTCCAAGGAGGCCTCAAGCGAGGCGTAGGCCCAGGGGAAAGGCACCAGCGGGAATGAGCCTGGGGAGGCGCCCGGGCATGTCTGGACCCAGTCCCCGCAGCCTGCCCCTTGCTGGGGCAGTACCCCCGGAGGCCAGGAAGGTCTGGGCAAGGCTGGCCAGGGGCAGGGGCCCTGCTGGGTCCTGCCCCTGGCCTGTGGGGCCTCTGAGCACAACCGGCCCTCTCCCGCTGGAAGACCTCCCCGGCTGCCTCCAAAGGCCGCTTTGCAAGCACTCTCGCCAGCTGTTCCCGCCAGCCGCGCACAACGCTCCCAAGCCCGGGAGAAAAGCGCTTCGGGGTGGTGCTCTCTCCCGGCCCTTGCCCCTGAGCCTGGGGGCCAGGCAGGGGATCCACACTCCCAGGCCAAGGCAGAACCACATGCACACGTTTGTTCCTGCACCCTGCACCGGCAGAGGGCTCGGGGGAGCCAGAGTCTGTCAGGCAGCTGCTGGGCTGGCCGCCTGTGTGGGAAGGGGCAGAGCCGACCTAGGGGCACACTGGGCCTCTTGCTCTCCCTGCTGCCCTGAGGCTGCTGGGCCAAAGAGGTCTTGGGCATCCAGCCCCTTGCTGGTCCCTTCCCTCTGACGAGGCCCTCTGAGCTCCAGCCCCTTGCAGTGTGGAGACAGCCCCTGCCAGCAACCTCCTCTCCAAGGAGGCCTCAAGCGAGGCCTAGGCCCAGGGGAAAGGCACCAGCGGGGATGAGCCTGGGGAGGCGCCCGGGCATGTCTGGACCCAGTCCCCGCAGCCTGCCCCTTGCTGGGGCAGTACCCTCGGAGGCCAGGAAGGTCTGGGCAAGGCTGGCCAGGGGCAGGGGCCCTGCTGGGTCCTGCCCCTGGCCTGTGGGGCCTCTGAGCACAACCGGCCCTCTCCCGCTGGAAGACCTCCCCGGCTGCCTCCAAAGGCCGCTTTGCAAGCACTCTCGCTGGCTGTTCCCGCCAGCCGCGCACAACGCTCCCAAGCCCGGGAGAAAAGCGCTTCGGGGTGGTGCTCTCTCCCGGCCCTTGCCCCTGAGCCTGGGGGCCAGGCAGGGGGTCCACACTCCCAGGCCAAGGCAGAACCACATGCACACGTCTGTTCCTGCCCCCTGCACCGGCAGAGAGCTCGGGGGAGCCAGAGTCTGTCAGGCAGCTGCTGGGCTGGCCGCCTGTGTGGGAAGGGGCAGAGCCGACCTAGGGGCACACTGGGCCTCTTGCTCTCCCTGCTGCCCTGAGGCTGCTGGGCCAAAGAGGTCTTGGGCATCCAGCCCCTTGCTGGTCCCTTCCCTCTGACGAGGCCCTCTGAGCTCCAGCACCTTGCAGTGTGGAGACAGCCCCTGCCAGCAACCTCCTCTCCAAGGAGGCCTCAAGCGAGGCCTAGGCCCAGGGGAAAGGCACCAGCGGGGATGAGCCTGGGGAGGCGCCCGGGCATGTCTGGACCCAGTCCCCGCAGCCTGCCCCTTGCTGGGGCAGTACCCCCGGAGGCCAGGAAGGTCTGGGCAAGGCTGGCCAGGGGCAGGGGCCCTGCTGGGTCCTGCCCCTGGCCTGTGGGGCCTCTGAGCACAACCGGACCTCTCCCGCTGGAAGACCTCCCCGGCTGCCTCCAAAGGCCGCTTTGCAAGCACTCTCGCCGGCTGTTCCCGCCAGCCGCGCACAACACTCCCAAGCCCGGGAGAAAAGCGCTTCGGGGTGGTGCTCTCTCCCGGCCCTTGCCCCTGAGCCTGGGGGCCAGGCAGGGGGTCCACACTCCCAGGCCAAGGCAGAACCACATGCACACGTCTGTTCCTGCCCCCTGCACCGGCAGAGAGCTCGGGGGAGCCAGAGTCTGTCAGGCAGCTGCTGGGCTGGCCGCCTGTGTGGGAAGGGGCAGAGCCGACCTAGGGGCACACTGGGCCTCTTGCTCTCCCTGCTGCCCTGAGGCTGCTGGGCCAAAGAGGTCTTGGGCATCCAGCCCCTTGCTGGTCCCTTCCCTCTGACGAGGCCCTCTGAGCTCCAGCCCCTTGCAGTGTGGAGACAGCCCCTGCCAGCAACCTCCTCTCCAAGGAGGCCTCAAGCGAGGCCTAGGCCCAGGGGAAAGGCACCAGCGGGGATGAGCCTGGGGAGGCGCCCGGGCATGTCTGGACCCAGTCCCCGCAGCCTGCCCCTTGCTGGGGCAGTAGCCCCGGAGGCCAGGAAGGTCTGGGCAAGGCTGGCCAGGGGCAGGGGCCCTGCTGGGTCCTGCCCCTGGCCTGTGGGGCCTCTGAGCACAACCGGCCCTCTCCCGCTGGAAGACCTCCCCGGCTGCCTCCAAAGGCCGCTTTGCAAGCAGTCTCGCCGGCTGTTCCCGCCAGCCGCGCACAACGCTCCCAAGCCCGGGAGAAAAGCGCTTCGGGGTGGTGCTCTCTCCCGGCCCTTGCCCCTGAGCCTGGGGGCCAGGCAGGGGGTCCACACTCCCAGGCCAAGGCAGAACCACATGCACACGTCTGTTCCTGCCCCCTGCACCGGCAGAGAGCTCGGGGGAGCCAGAGTCTGTCAGGCAGCTGCTGGGCTGGCCGCCTGTGTGGGAAGGGGCAGAGCCGACCTAGGGGCACACTGGGCCTCTTGCTCTCCCTGCTGCCCTGAGGCTGCTGGGCCAAAGAGGTCTTGGGCATCCAGCCCCTTGCTGGTCCCTTCCCTCTGACGAGGCCCTCTGAGCTCCAGCCCCTTGCAGTGTGGAGACAGCCCCTGCCAGCAACCTCCTCTCCAAGGAGGCCTCAAGCGAGGCCTAGGCCCAGGGGAAAGGCACCAGCGGGGATGAGCCTGGGGAGGCGCCCGGGCATGTCTGGACCCAGTCCCCGCAGCCTGCCCCTTGCTGGGGCAGTACCCCCGGAGGCCAGGAAGGTCTGGGCAAGGCTGGCCAGGGGCAGGGGCCCTGCTGGGTCCTGCCCCTGGCCTGTGGGGCCTCTGAGCACAACCGGCCCTCTCCCGCTGGAAGACCTCCCCGGCTGCCTCCAAAGGCCGCTTTGCAAGCACTCTCGCCGGCTGTTCCCGCCAGCCGCGCACAACGCTCCCAAGCCCGGGAGAAAAGCGCTTCGGGGTGGTGCTCTCTCCCGGCCCTTGCCCCTGAGCCTGGGGGCCAGGCAGGGGGTCCACACTCCCAGGCCAAGGCAGAACCACATGCACACGTCTGTTCCTGCCCCCTGCACCGGCAGAGAGCTCGGGGGAGCCAGAGTCTGTCAGGCAGCTGCTGGGCTGGCCGCCTGTGTGGGAAGGGGCAGAGCCGACCTAGGGGCACACTGGGCCTCTTGCTCTCCCTGCTGCCCTGAGGCTGCTGGGCCAAAGAGGTCTTGGGCATCCAGCCCCTTGCTGGTCCCTTCCCTCTGACGAGGCCCTCTGAGCTCCAGCCCCTTGCAGTGTGGAGACAGCCCCTGCCAGCAACCTCCTCTCCAAGGAGGCCTCAAGCGAGGCCTAGGCCCAGGGCAAAGGCACCAGCGGGGATGAGCCTGGGGAGGCGCCCGGGCATGTCTGGACCCAGTCCCCGCAGCCTGCCCCTTGCTGGGGCAGTACCCCCGGAGGCCAGGAAGGTCTGGGCAAGGCTGGCCAGGGGCAGGGGCCCTGTTGGGTCCTGCCCCTGGCCTGTGGGGCCTCTGAGCACAACCGGCCCTCTCCCGCTGGAAGACCTCCCCGGCTGCCTCCAAAGGCCGCTTTGCAAGCACTCTCGCCGGCTGTTCCCGCCAGCCGCGCACAACGCTCCCGAGCCCGGGAGAAAAGCGCTTCGGGGTGGTGCTCTCTCCCGGCCCTTGCCCCTGAGCCTGTGGGCCAGGCAGGGGGTCCACACTCCCAGGCCAAGGCAGAACCACATGCACACGTCTGTTCCTGCCCCCTGCACCGGCAGAGAGCTCGGGGGAGCCAGAGTCTGTCAGGCAGCTGCTGGGCTGGCCGCCTGTGTGGGAAGGGGCAGAGCCGACCTAGGGGCACACTGGGCCTCTTGCTCTCCCTGCTGCCCTGAGGCTGCTGGGCCAAAGAGGTCTTGGGCATCCAGCCCCTTGCTGGTCCCTTCTCTCTGACGAGGCCCTCTGATCTCCAGCACCTTGCTGTGTGGAGACAGCCCCTGCCAGCAACCTCCTCTCCAAGGAGGCCTCAAGCGAGGCCTAGGCCCAGGGGAAAGGCACCAGCGGGGATGAGCCTGGGGAGGCGCCCGGGCATGTCTGGACCCAGTCCCCGCAGCCTGCCCCTTGCTGGGGCAGTACCCTCGGAGGCCAGGAAGGTCTGGGCAAGGCTGGCCAGGGGCAGGGGCCCTGCTGGGTCCTGCCCCTGGCCTGTGGGGCCTCTGAGCACAACCGGCCCTCTCCCGCTGGAAGACCTCCCCGGCTGCCTCCAAAGGCCGCTTTGCAAGCACTCTCGCTGGCTGTTCCCGCCAGCCGCGCACAACGCTCCCAAGCCCGGGAGAAAAGCGCTTCGGGGTGGTGCTCTCTCCCGGCCCTTGCCCCTGAGCCTGGGGGCCAGGCAGGGGGTCCACACTCCCAGGCCAAGGCAGAACCACATGCACACGTCTGTTCCTGCCCCCTGCACCGGCAGAGAGCTCGGGGGAGCCAGAGTCTGTCAGGCAGCTGCTGGGCTGGCCGCCTGTGTGGGAAGGGGCAGAGCCGACCTAGGGGCACACTGGGCCTCTTGCTCTCCCTGCTGCCCTGAGGCTGCTGGGCCAAAGAGGTCTTGGGCATCCAGCCCCTTGCTGGTCCCTTCCCTCTGACGAGGCCCTCTGAGCTCCAGCACCTTGCAGTGTGGAGACAGCCCCTGCCAGCAACCTCCTCTCCAAGGAGGCCTCAAGCGAGGCCTAGGCCCAGGGGAAAGGCACCAGCGGGGATGAGCCTGGGGAGGCGCCCGGGCATGTCTGGACCCAGTCCCCGCAGCCTGCCCCTTGCTGGGGCAGTACCCCCGGAGGCCAGGAAGGTCTGGGCAAGGCTGGCCAGGGGCAGGGGCCCTGCTGGGTCCTGCCCCTGGCCTGTGGGGCCTCTGAGCACAACCGGACCTCTCCCGCTGGAAGACCTCCCCGGCTGCCTCCAAAGGCCGCTTTGCAAGCACTCTCGCCGGCTGTTCCCGCCAGCCGCGCACAACACTCCCAAGCCCGGGAGAAAAGCGCTTCGGGGTGGTGCTCTCTCCCGGCCCTTGCCCCTGAGCCTGGGGGCCAGGCAGGGGGTCCACACTCCCAGGCCAAGGCAGAACCACATGCACACGTCTGTTCCTGCCCCCTGCACCGGCAGAGAGCTCGGGGGAGCCAGAGTCTGTCAGGCAGCTGCTGGGCTGGCCGCCTGTGTGGGAAGGGGCAGAGCCGACCTAGGGGCACACTGGGCCTCTTGCTCTCCCTGCTGCCCTGAGGCTGCTGGGCCAAAGAGGTCTTGGGCATCCAGCCCCTTGCTGGTCCCTTCCCTCTGACGAGGCCCTCTGAGCTCCAGCCCCTTGCAGTGTGGAGACAGCCCCTGCCAGCAACCTCCTCTCCAAGGAGGCCTCAAGCGAGGCCTAGGCCCAGGGGAAAGGCACCAGCGGGGATGAGCCTGGGGAGGCGCCCGGGCATGTCTGGACCCAGTCCCCGCAGCCTGCCCCTTGCTGGGGCAGTAGCCCCGGAGGCCAGGAAGGTCTGGGCAAGGCTGGCCAGGGGCAGGGGCCCTGCTGGGTCCTGCCCCTGGCCTGTGGGGCCTCTGAGCACAACCGGCCCTCTCCCGCTGGAAGACCTCCCCGGCTGCCTCCAAAGGCCGCTTTGCAAGCACTCTCGCCGGCTGTTCCCGCCAGCCGCGCACAACGCTCCCAAGCCCGGGAGAAAAGCGCTTCGGGGTGGTGCTCTCTCCCGGCCCTTGCCCCTGAGCCTGGGGGCCAGGCAGGGGGTCCACACTCCCAGGCCAAGGCAGAACCACATGCACACGTCTGTTCCTGCCCCCTGCACCGGCAGAGAGCTCGGGGGAGCCAGAGTCTGTCAGGCAGCTGCTGGGCTGGCCGCCTGTGTGGGAAGGGGCAGAGCCGACCTAGGGGCACACTGGGCCTCTTGCTCTCCCTGCTGCCCTGAGGCTGCTGGGCCAAAGAGGTCTTGGGCATCCAGCCCCTTGCTGGTCCCTTCCCTCTGACGAGGCCCTCTGAGCTCCAGCCCCTTGCAGTGTGGAGACAGCCCCTGCCAGCAACCTCCTCTCCAAGGAGGCCTCAAGCGAGGCCTAGGCCCAGGGGAAAGGCACCAGCGGGGATGAGCCTGGGGAGGCGCCCGGGCATGTCTGGACCCAGTCCCCGCAGCCTGCCCCTTGCTGGGGCAGTAGCCCCGGAGGCCAGGAAGGTCTGGGCAAGGCTGGCCAGGGGCAGGGGCCCTGCTGGGTCCTGCCCCTGGCCTGTGGGGCCTCTGAGCACAACCGGCCCTCTCCCGCTGGAAGACCTCCCCGGCTGCCTCCAAAGGCCGCTTTGCAAGCACTCTCGCCGGCTGTTCCCGCCAGCCGCGCACAACGCTCCCAAGCCCGGGAGAAAAGCGCTTCGGGGTGGTGCTCTCTCCCGGCCCTTGCCCCTGAGCCTGGGGGCCAGGCAGGGGGTCCACACTCCCAGGCCAAGGCAGAACCACATGCACACGTCTGTTCCTGCCCCCTGCACCGGCAGAGAGCTCGGGGGAGCCAGAGTCTGTCAGGCAGCTGCTGGGCTGGCCGCCTGTGTGGGAAGGGGCAGAGCCGACCTAGGGGCACACTGGGCCTCTTGCTCTCCCTGCTGCCCTGAGGCTGCTGGGCCAAAGAGGTCTTGGGCATCCAGCCCCTTGCTGGTCCCTTCCCTCTGACGAGGCCCTCTGAGCTCCAGCCCCTTGCAGTGTGGAGACAGCCCCTGCCAGCAACCTCCTCTCCAAGGAGGCCTCAAGCGAGGCCTAGGCCCAGGGCAAAGGCACCAGCGGGGATGAGCCTGGGGAGGCGCCCGGGCATGTCTGGACCCAGTCCCCGCAGCCTGCCCCTTGCTGGGGCAGTACCCCCGGAGGCCAGGAAGGTCTGGGCAAGGCTGGCCAGGGGCAGGGGCCCTGTTGGGTCCTGCCCCTGGCCTGTGGGGCCTCTGAGCACAACCGGCCCTCTCCCGCTGGAAGACCTCCCCGGCTGCCTCCAAAGGCCGCTTTGCAAGCACTCTCGCCGGCTGTTCCCGCCAGCCGCGCACAACGCTCCCGAGCCCGGGAGAAAAGCGCTTCGGGGTGGTGCTCTCTCCCGGCCCTTGCCCCTGAGCCTGGGGGCCAGGCAGGGGGTCCACACTCCCAGGCCAAGGCAGAACCACATGCACACGTCTGTTCCTGCCCCCTGCACCGGCAGAGAGCTCGGGGGAGCCAGAGTCTGTCAGGCAGCTGCTGGGCTGGCCGCCTGTGTGGGAAGGGGCAGAGCCGACCTAGGGGCACACTGGGCCTCTTGCTCTCCCTGCTGCCCTGAGGCTGCTGGGCCAAAGAGGTCTTGGGCATCCAGCCCCTTGCTGGTCCCTTCCCTCTGACGAGGCCCTCTGAGCTCCAGCCCCTTGCAGTGTGGAGACAGCCCCTGCCAGCAACCTCCTCTCCAAGGAGGCCTCAAGCGAGGCCTAGGCCCAGGGCAAAGGCACCAGCGGGGATGAGCCTGGGGAGGCGCCCGGGCATGTCTGGACCCAGTCCCCGCAGCCTGCCCCTTGCTGGGGCAGTACCCCCGGAGGCCAGGAAGGTCTGGGCAAGGCTGGCCAGGGGCAGGGGCCCTGTTGGGTCCTGCCCCTGGCCTGTGGGGCCTCTGAGCACAACCGGCCCTCTCCCGCTGGAAGACCTCCCCGGCTGCCTCCAAAGGCCGCTTTGCAAGCACTCTCGCCGGCTGTTCCCGCCAGCCGCGCACAACGCTCCCGAGCCCGGGAGAAAAGCGCTTCGGGGTGGTGCTCTCTCCCGGCCCTTGCCCCTGAGCCTGGGGGCCAGGCAGGGGGTCCACACTCCCAGGCCAAGGCAGAACCACATGCACACGTCTGTTCCTGCCCCCTGCACCGGCAGAGAGCTCGGGGGAGCCAGAGTCTGTCAGGCAGCTGCTGGGCTGGCCGCCTGTGTGGGAAGGGGCAGAGCCGACCTAGGGGCACACTGGGCCTCTTGCTCTCCCTGCTGCCCTGAGGCTGCTGGGCCAAAGAGGTCTTGGGCATCCAGCCCCTTGCTGGTCCCTTCTCTCTGACGAGGCCCTCTGATCTCCAGCACCTTGCTGTGTGGAGACAGCCCCTGCCAGCAACCTCCTCTCCAAGGAGGCCTCAAGCGAGGCCTAGGCCCAGGGGAAAGGCACCAGCGGGGATGAGCCTGGGGAGGCGCCCGGGCATGTCTGGACCCAGTCCCCGCAGCCTGCCCCTTGCTGGGGCAGTACCCCCGGAGGCCAGGAAGGTCTGGGCAAGGCTGGCCAGGGGCAGGGGCCCTGCTGGGTCCTGCCCCTGGCCTGTGGGGCCTCTGAGCACAACCGGCCCTCTCCCGCTGGAAGACCTCCCCGGCTGCCTCCAAAGGCCGCTTTGCAAGCACTCTCGCCGGCTGTTCCCGCCAGCCGTGCACAACGCTCCCAAGCCCGGGAGAAAAGCGCTTCGGGGTGGTGCTCTCTCCCGGCCCTTGCCCCTGAGCCTGGGGGCCAGGCAGGGGGTCCACACTCCCAGGCCAAGGCAGAACCACATGCACACGTCTGTTCCTGCCCCCTGCACCGGCAGAGAGCTCGGGGGAGCCAGAGTCTGTCAGGCAGCTGCTGGGCTGGCCGCCTGTGTGGGAAGGGGCAGAGCCGACCTAGGGGCACACTGGGCCTCTTGCTCTCCCTGCTGCCCTGAGGCTGCTGGGCCAAAGAGGTCTTGGGCATCCAGCCCCTTGCTGGCCCCTTCCCTCTGACGAGGCCCTCTGAGCTCCAGTCCCTTGCAGTGTGGAGACAGCCCCTGCCAGCAACCTCCTCTCCAAGGAGGCCTCAAGCGAGGCCTAGGCCCAGGGTAAAGGCACCAGCGGGGATGAGCCTGGGGAGGCGCCCGGGCATGTCTGGACCCAGTCCCCGCAGCCTGCCCCTTGCTGGGGCAGTACCCCCGGAGGCCAGGAAGGTCTGGGCAAGGCTGGCCAGGGGCAGGGGCCCTGCTGGGTCCTGCCCCTGGCCTGTGGGGCCTCTGAGCACAACCGGCCCTCTCCCGCTGGAAGACCTCCCCGGCTGCCTCCAAAGGCCGCTTTGCAAGCACTCTCGCCGGCTGTTCCCGCCAGCCGCGCACAACGCTCCCAAGCCCGGGAGAAAAGCGCTTCGGGGTGGTGCTCTCTCCCGGCCCTTGCCCCTGAGCCTGGGGGCCAGGCAGGGGCTCCACACTCCCAGGCCAAGGCAGAACCACATGCACACGTCTCTTCCTGCCCCCTGCACCGGCAGAGAGCTCGGGGGAGCCAGAGTCTGTCAGGCAGCTGCTGGGCTGGCCGCCTGTGTGGGAAGGGGCAGAGCCGACCTAGGGGCACACTGGGCCTCTTGCTCTCCCTGCTGCCCTGAGGCTGCTGGGCCAAAGAGGTCTTGGGCATCCAGCCCCTTGCTGGTCCCTTCCCTCTGACGAGGCCCTCTGAGCTCCAGCCCCTTGCAGTGTGGAGACAGCCCCTGCCAGCAACCTCCTCTCCAAGGAGGCCTCAAGCGAGGCCTAGGCCCAGGGGAAAGGCACCAGCGGGGATGAGCCTGGGGAGGCGCCCGGGCATGTCTGGACCCAGTCCCCGCAGCCTGCCCCTTGCTGGGGCAGTACCCCCGGAGGCCAGGAAGGTCTGGGCAAGGCTGGCCAGGGGCAGGGGCCCTGCTGGGTCCTGCCCCTGGCCTGTGGGGCCTCTGAGCACAACCGGCCCTCTCCCGCTGGAAGACCTCCCCGGCTGCCTCCAAAGGCCGCTTTGCAAGCACTCTCGCCGGCTGTTCCCGCCAGCCGCGCACAACGCTCCCAAGCCCGGGAGAAAAGCGCTTCGGGGTGGTGCTCTCTCCCGGCCCTTGCCCCTGAGCCTGGGGGCCAGGCAGGGGGTCCACACTCCCAGGCCAAGGCAGAACCACATGCACACGTCTGTTCCTGCCCCCTGCACCGGCAGAGAGCTCGGGGGAGCCAGAGTCTGTCAGGCAGCTGCTGGGCTGGCCGCCTGTGTGGGAAGGGGCAGAGCCGACCTAGGGGCACACTGGGCCTCTTGCTCTCCCTGCTGCCCTGAGGCTGCTGGGCCAAAGAGGTCTTGGGCATCCAGCCCCTTGCTGGTCCCTTCTCTCTGACGAGGCCCTCTGATCTCCAGCACCTTGCTGTGTGGAGACAGCCCCTGCCAGCAACCTCCTCTCCAAGGAGGCCTCAAGCGAGGCCTAGGCCCAGGGGAAAGGCACCAGCGGGGATGAGCCTGGGGAGGCGCCCGGGCATGTCTGGACCCAGTCCCCGCAGCCTGCCCCTTGCTGGGGCAGTAGCCCCGGAGGCCAGGAAGGTCTGGGCAAGGCTGGCCAGGGGCAGGGGCCCTGCTGGGTCCTGCCCCTGGCCTGTGGGGCCTCTGAGCACAACCGGCCCTCTCCCGCTGGAAGACCTCCCCGGCTGCCTCCAAAGGCCGCTTTGCAAGCACTCTCGCCGGCTGTTCCCGCCAGCCGTGCACAACGCTCCCAAGCCCGGGAGAAAAGCGCTTCGGGGTGGTGCTCTCTCCCGGCCCTTGCCCCTGAGCCTGGGGGCCAGGCAGGGGGTCCACACTCCCAGGCCAAGGCAGAACCACATGCACACGTCTGTTCCTGCCCCCTGCACCGGCAGAGAGCTCGGGGGAGCCAGAGTCTGTCAGGCAGCTGCTGGGCTGGCCGCCTGTGTGGGAAGGGGCAGAGCCGACCTAGGGGCACACTGGGCCTCTTGCTCTCCCTGCTGCCCTGAGGCTGCTGGGCCAAAGAGGTCTTGGGCATCCAGCCCCTTGCTGGTCCCTTCCCTCTGACGAGGCCCTCTGAGCTCCAGCCCCTTGCAGTGTGGAGACAGCCCCTGCCAGCAACCTCCTCTCCAAGGAGGCCTCAAGCGAGGCCTAGGCCCAGGGCAAAGGCACCAGCGGGGATGAGCCTGGGGAGGCGCCCGGGCATGTCTGGACCCAGTCCCCGCAGCCTGCCCCTTGCTGGGGCAGTAGCCCCGGAGGCCAGGAAGGTCTGGGCAAGGCTGGCCAGGGGCAGGGGCCCTGCTGGGTCCTGCCCCTGGCCTGTGGGGCCTCTGAGCACAACCGGCCCTCTCCCGCTGGAAGACCTCCCCGGCTGCCTCCAAAGGCCGCTTTGCAAGCACTCTCGCCGGCTGTTCCCGCCAGCCGCGCACAACGCTCCCAAGCCCGGGAGAAAAGCGCTTCGGGGTGGTGCTCTCTCCTGGCCCTTGCCCCTGAGCCTGGGGGCCAGGCAGGGGGTCCACACTCCCAGGCCAAGGCAGAACCACATGCACACGTCTGTTCCTGCCCCCTGCACCGGCAGAGAGCTCGGGGGAGCCAGAGTCTGTCAGGCAGCTGCTGGGCTGGCCGCCTGTGTGGGAAGGGGCAGAGCCGACCTAGGGGCACACTGGGCCTCTTGCTCTCCCTGCTGCCCTGAGGCTGCTGGGCCAAAGAGGTCTTGGGCATCCAGCCCCTTGCTGGTCCCTTCTCTCTGACGAGGCCCTCTGATCTCCAGCACCTTGCTGTGTGGAGACAGCCCCTGCCAGCAACCTCCTCTCCAAGGAGGCCTCAAGCGAGGCCTAGGCCCAGGAGAAAGGCACCAGCGGGGATGAGCCTGGGGAGGCGCCCGGGCATGTCTGGACCCAGTCCCCGCAGCCTGCCCCTTGCTGGGGCAGTACCCCCGGAGGCCAGGAAGGTCTGGGCAAGGCTGGCCAGGGGCAGGGGCCCTGCTGGGTCCTGCCCCTGGCCTGTGGGGCCTCTGAGCACAACCGGCCCTCTCCCGCTGGAAGACCTCCCCGGCTGCCTCCAAAGGCCGCTTTGCAAGCACTCTCGCCCGCTGTTCCCCCCAGCCGCGCACAACGCTCCCAAGCCCGGGAGAAAAGTGCTTCGGGGTGGTGCTCTCTCCCGGCCCTTGCCCCTGAGCCTGGGGGCCAGGCAGGGGGTCCACACTCCCAGGCCAAGGCAGAACCACATGCACACGTCTGTTCCTGACCCCTGTACCGGCAGAGAGCTCGGGGGAGCCAGAGTCTGTCAGGCAGCTGCTGGGCTGGCCGCCTGTGTGGGAAGGGGCAGAGCCGACCTAGGGGCACACTGGGCCTCTTGCTCTCCCTGCTGCCCTGAGGCTGCTGGGCCAAAGAGGTCTTGGGCATCCAGCCCCTTGCTGGTCCCTTCCCTCTGACGAGGCCCTCTGAGCTCCAGCCCCTTGCAGTGTGGAGACAGCCCCTGCCAGCAACCTCCTCTCCAAGGAGGCCTCAAGCGAGGCCTAGGCCCAGGGCAAAGGCACCAGCGGGGATGAGCCTGGGGAGGCGCCCGGGCATGTCTGGACCCAGTCCCCGCAGCCTGCCCCTTGCTGGGGCAGTACCCCCGGAGGCCAGGAAGGTCTGGGCAAGGCTGGCCAGGGGCAGGGGCCCTGCTGGGTCCTGCCCCTGGCCTGTGGGGCCTCTGAGCACAACCGGCCCTCTCCCGCTGGAAGACCTCCCCGGCTGCCTCCAAAGGCCGCTTTGCAAGCACTCTCGCCGGCTGTTCCCGCCAGCCGCGCACAACGCTCCCAAGCCCGGGAGAAAAGCGCTTCGGGGTGGTGCTCTCTCCCGGCCCTTGCCCCTGAGCCTGGGGGCCAGGCAGGGGGTCCACACTCCCAGGCCAAGGCAGAACCACATGCACACGTCTGTTCCTGCCCCCTGCACCGGCAGAGAGCTCGGGGGAGCCAGAGTCTGTCAGGCAGCTGCTGGGCTGGCCGCCTGTGTGGGAAGGGGCAGAGCCGACCTAGGGGCACACTGGGCCTCTTGCTCTCCCTGCTGCCCTGAGGCTGCTGGGCCAAAGAGGTCTTGGGCATCCAGCCCCTTGCTGGTCCCTTCTCTCTGACGAGGCCCTGTGATCTCCAGCACCTTGCTGTGTGGAGACAGCCCCTGCCAGCAACCTCCTCTCCAAGGAGGCCTCAAGCGAGGCCTAGGCCCAGGGGAAAGGCACCAGCGGGGATGAGCCTGGGGAGGCGCCCGGGCATGTCTGGACCCAGTCCCCGCAGCCTGCCCCTTGCTGGGGCAGTACCCCCGGAGGCCAGGAAGGTCTGGGCAAGGCTGGCCAGGGGCAGGGGCCCTGCTGGGTCCTGCCCCTGGCCTGTGGGGCCTCTGAGCACAACCGGCCCTCTCCCGCTGGAAGACCTCCCCGGCTGCCTCCAAAGGCCGCTTTGCAAGCACTCTCGCCGGCTGTTCCCGCCAGCCGTGCACAACGCTCCCAAGCCCGGGAGAAAAGCGCTTCGGGGTGGTGCTCTCTCCCGGCCCTTGCCCCTGAGCCTGGGGGCCAGGCAGGGGGTCCACACTCCCAGGCCAAGGCAGAACCACATGCACACGTCTGTTCCTGCCCCCTGCACCGGCAGAGAGCTCGGGGGAGCCAGAGTCTGTCAGGCAGCTGCTGGGCTGGCCGCCTGTGTGGGAAGGGGCAGAGCCGACCTAGGGGCACACTGGGCCTCTTGCTCTCCCTGCTGCCCTGAGGCTGCTGGGCCAAAGAGGTCTTGGGCATCCAGCCCCTTGCTGGCCCCTTCCCTCTGACGAGGCCCTCTGAGCTCCAGTCCCTTGCAGTGTGGAGACAGCCCCTGCCAGCAACCTCCTCTCCAAGGAGGCCTCAAGCGAGGCCTAGGCCCAGGGTAAAGGCACCAGCGGGGATGAGCCTGGGGAGGCGCCCGGGCATGTCTGGACCCAGTCCCCGCAGCCTGCCCCTTGCTGGGGCAGTACCCCCGGAGGCCAGGAAGGTCTGGGCAAGGCTGGCCAGGGGCAGGGGCCCTGCTGGGTCCTGCCCCTGGCCTGTGGGGCCTCTGAGCACAACCGGCCCTCTCCCGCTGGAAGACCTCCCCGGCTGCCTCCAAAGGCCGCTTTGCAAGCACTCTCGCCGGCTGTTCCCGCCAGCCGCGCACAACGCTCCCAAGCCCGGGAGAAAAGCGCTTCGGGGTGGTGCTCTCTCCCGGCCCTTGCCCCTGAGCCTGGGGGCCAGGCAGGGGCTCCACACTCCCAGGCCAAGGCAGAACCACATGCACACGTCTCTTCCTGCCCCCTGCACCGGCAGAGAGCTCGGGGGAGCCAGAGTCTGTCAGGCAGCTGCTGGGCTGGCCGCCTGTGTGGGAAGGGGCAGAGCCGACCTAGGGGCACACTGGGCCTCTTGCTCTCCCTGCTGCCCTGAGGCTGCTGGGCCAAAGAGGTCTTGGGCATCCAGCCCCTTGCTGGTCCCTTCCCTCTGACGAGGCCCTCTGAGCTCCAGCCCCTTGCAGTGTGGAGACAGCCCCTGCCAGCAACCTCCTCTCCAAGGAGGCCTCAAGCGAGGCCTAGGCCCAGGGGAAAGGCACCAGCGGGGATGAGCCTGGGGAGGCGCCCGGGCATGTCTGGACCCAGTCCCCGCAGCCTGCCCCTTGCTGGGGCAGTAGCCCCGGAGGCCAGGAAGGTCTGGGCAAGGCTGGCCAGGGGCAGGGGCCCTGCTGGGTCCTGCCCCTGGCCTGTGGGGCCTCTGAGCACAACCGGCCCTCTCCCGCTGGAAGACCTCCCCGGCTGCCTCCAAAGGCCGCTTTGCAAGCACTCTCGCCGGCTGTTCCCGCCAGCCGCGCACAACGCTCCCAAGCCCGGGAGAAAAGCGCTTCGGGGTGGTGCTCTCTCCCGGCCCTTGCCCCTGACACTGGGGGCCAGGCAGGGGGTCCACACTCCCAGGCCAAGGCAGAACCACATGCACACGTCTGTTCCTGCCCCCTGCACCGGCAGAGAGCTCGGGGGAGCCAGAGTCTGTCAGGCAGCTGCTGGGCTGGCCGCCTGTGTGGGAAGGGGCAGAGCCGACCTAGGGGCACACTGGGCCTCTTGCTCTCCCTGCTGCCCTGAGGCTGCTGGGCCAAAGAGGTCTTGGGCATCCAGCCCCTTGCTGGTCCCTTCTCTCTGACGAGGCCCTCTGATCTCCAGCACCTTGCTGTGTGGAGACAGCCCCTGCCAGCAACCTCCTCTCCAAGGAGGCCTCAAGCGAGGCCTAGGCCCAGGGGAAAGGCACCAGCGGGGATGAGCCTGGGGAGGCGCCCGGGCATGTCTGGACCCAGTCCCCGCAGCCTGCCCCTTGCTGGGGCAGTAGCCCCGGAGGCCAGGAAGGTCTGGGCAAGGCTGGCCAGGGGCAGGGGCCCTGCTGGGTCCTGCCCCTGGCCTGTGGGGCCTCTGAGCACAACCGGCCCTCTCCCGCTGGAAGACCTCCCCGGCTGCCTCCAAAGGCCGCTTTGCAAGCACTCTCGCCGGCTGTTCCCGCCAGCCGTGCACAACGCTCCCAAGCCCGGGAGAAAAGCGCTTCGGGGTGGTGCTCTCTCCCGGCCCTTGCCCCTGAGCCTGGGGGCCAGGCAGGGGGTCCACACTCCCAGGCCAAGGCAGAACCACATGCACACGTCTGTTCCTGCCCCCTGCACCGGCAGAGAGCTCGGGGGAGCCAGAGTCTGTCAGGCAGCTGCTGGGCTGGCCGCCTGTGTGGGAAGGGGCAGAGCCGACCTAGGGGCACACTGGGCCTCTTGCTCTCCCTGCTGCCCTGAGGCTGCTGGGCCAAAGAGGTCTTGGGCATCCAGCCCCTTGCTGGTCCCTTCCCTCTGACGAGGCCCTCTGAGCTCCAGCCCCTTGCAGTGTGGAGACAGCCCCTGCCAGCAACCTCCTCTCCAAGGAGGCCTCAAGCGAGGCCTAGGCCCAGGGGAAAGGCACCAGCGGGGATGAGCCTGGGGAGGCGCCCGGGCATGTCTGGACCCAGTCCCCGCAGCCTGCCCCTTGCTGGGGCAGTAGCCCCGGAGGCCAGGAAGGTCTGGGCAAGGCTGGCCAGGGGCAGGGGCCCTGCTGGGTCCTGCCCCTGGCCTGTGGGGCCTCTGAGCACAACCGGCCCTCTCCCGCTGGAAGACCTCCCCGGCTGCCTCCAAAGGCCGCTTTGCAAGCACTCTCGCCGGCTGTTCCCGCCAGCCGCGCACAACGCTCCCAAGCCCGGGAGAAAAGCGCTTCGGGGTGGTGCTCTCTCCTGGCCCTTGCCCCTGAGCCTGGGGGCCAGGCAGGGGGTCCACACTCCCAGGCCAAGGCAGAACCACATGCACACGTCTGTTCCTGCCCCCTGCACCGGCAGAGAGCTCGGGGGAGCCAGAGTCTGTCAGGCAGCTGCTGGGCTGGCCGCCTGTGTGGGAAGGGGCAGAGCCGACCTAGGGGCACACTGGGCCTCTTGCTCTCCCTGCTGCCCTGAGGCTGCTGGGCCAAAGAGGTCTTGGGCATCCAGCCCCTTGCTGGTCCCTTCTCTCTGACGAGGCCCTCTGATCTCCAGCACCTTGCTGTGTGGAGACAGCCCCTGCCAGCAACCTCCTCTCCAAGGAGGCCTCAAGCGAGGCCTAGGCCCAGGAGAAAGGCACCAGCGGGGATGAGCCTGGGGAGGCGCCCGGGCATGTCTGGACCCAGTCCCCGCAGCCTGCCCCTTGCTGGGGCAGTACCCCCGGAGGCCAGGAAGGTCTGGGCAAGGCTGGCCAGGGGCAGGGGCCCTGCTGGGTCCTGCCCCTGGCCTGTGGGGCCTCTGAGCACAACCGGCCCTCTCCCGCTGGAAGACCTCCCCGGCTGCCTCCAAAGGCCGCTTTGCAAGCACTCTCGCCCGCTGTTCCCCCCAGCCGCGCACAACGCTCCCAAGCCCG
The DNA here is from genome assembly GCF_910594005.1 of Cervus elaphus. NCBI lineage: Eukaryota > Metazoa > Chordata > Mammalia > Artiodactyla > Cervidae > Cervus > Cervus elaphus. The sequence goes on along the minus strand of NW_025316701.1, from coordinate 607,634 downwards.
GGAGAAAAGTGCTTCGGGGTGGTGCTCTCTCCCGGCCCTTGCCCCTGAGCCTGGGGGCCAGGCAGGGGGTCCACACTCCCAGGCCAAGGCAGAACCACATGCACACGTCTGTTCCTGACCCCTGCACCGGCAGAGAGCTCGGGGGAGCCAGAGTCTGTCAGGCAGCTGCTGGGCTGGCCGCCTGTGTGGGAAGGGGCAGAGCCGACCTAGGGGCACACTGGGCCTCTTGCTCTCCCTGCTGCCCTGAGGCTGCTGGGCCAAAGAGGTCTTGGGCATCCAGCCCCTTGCTGGTCCCTTCCCTCTGACGAGGCCCTCTGAGCTCCAGCCCCTTGCAGTGTGGAGACAGCCCCTGCCAGCAACCTCCTCTCCAAGGAGGCCTCAAGCGAGGCCTAGGCCCAGGGCAAAGGCACCAGCGGGGATGAGCCTGGGGAGGCGCCCGGGCATGTCTGGACCCAGTCCCCGCAGCCTGCCCCTTGCTGGGGCAGTACCCCCGGAGGCCAGGAAGGTCTGGGCAAGGCTGGCCAGGGGCAGGGGCCCTGCTGGGTCCTGCCCCTGGCCTGTGGGGCCTCTGAGCACAACCGGCCCTCTCCCGCTGGAAGACCTCCCCGGCTGCCTCCAAAGGCCGCTTTGCAAGCACTCTCGCCGGCTGTTCCCGCCAGCCGCGCACAACGCTCCCAAGCCCGGGAGAAAAGCGCTTCGGGGTGGTGCTCTCTCCCGGCCCTTGCCCCTGAGCCTGGGGGCCAGGCAGGGGGTCCACACTCCCAGGCCAAGGCAGAACCACATGCACACGTCTGTTCCTGCCCCCTGCACCGGCAGAGAGCTCGGGGGAGCCAGAGTCTGTCAGGCAGCTGCTGGGCTGGCCGCCTGTGTGGGAAGGGGCAGAGCCGACCTAGGGGCACACTGGGCCTCTTGCTCTCCCTGCTGCCCTGAGGCTGCTGGGCCAAAGAGGTCTTGGGCATCCAGCCCCTTGCTGGTCCCTTCTCTCTGACGAGGCCCTCTGATCTCCAGCACCTTGCTGTGTGGAGACAGCCCCTGCCAGCAACCTCCTCTCCAAGGAGGCCTCAAGCGAGGCCTAGGCCCAGGGGAAAGGCACCAGCGGGGATGAGCCTGGGGAGGCGCCCGGGCATGTCTGGACCCAGTCCCCGCAGCCTGCCCCTTGCTGGGGCAGTACCCCCGGAGGCCAGGAAGGTCTGGGCAAGGCTGGCCAGGGGCAGGGGCCCTGCTGGGTCCTGCCCCTGGCCTGTGGGGCCTCTGAGCACAACCGGCCCTCTCCCGCTGGAAGACCTCCCCGGCTGCCTCCAAAGGCCGCTTTGCAAGCACTCTCGCCGGCTGTTCCCGCCAGCCGCGCACAACGCTCCCAAGCCCGGGAGAAAAGTGCTTCGGGGTGGTGCTCTCTCCCGGCCCTTGCCCCTGACACTGGGGGCCAGGCAGGGGGTCCACACTCCCAGGCCAAGGCAGAACCACATGCACACGTCTGTTCCTGCCCCCTGCACCGGCAGAGAGCTCGGGGGAGCCAGAGTCTGTCAGGCAGCTGCTGGGCTGGCCGCCTGTGTGGGAAGGGGCAGAGCCGACCTAGGGGCACACTGGGCCTCTTGCTCTCCCTGCTGCCCTGAGGCTGCTGGGCCAAAGAGGTCTTGGGCATCCAGCCCCTTGCTGGTCCCTTCCCTCTGACGAGGCCCTCTGAGCTCCAGCCCCTTGCAGTGTGGAGACAGCCCCTGCCAGCAACCTCCTCTCCAAGGAGGCCTCAAGCGAGGCCTAGGCCCAGGGGAAAGGCACCAGCGGGGATGAGCCTGGGGAGGCGCCCGGGCATGTCTGGACGCAGTCCCCGCAGCCTGCCCCTTGCTGGGGCAGTACCCCCGGAGGCCAGGAAGGTCTGGGCAAGGCTGGCCAGGGGCAGGGGCCCTGCTGGGTCCTGCCCCTGGCCTGTGGGGCCTCTGAGCACAACCGGCCCTCTCCCGCTGGAAGACCTCCCCGGCTGCCTCCAAAGGCCGCTTTGCAAGCACTCTCGCCGGCTGTTCCCGCCAGCCGCGCACAACGCTCCCAAGCCCGGGAGAAAAGCGCTTCGGGGTGGTGCTCTCTCCCGGCCCTTGCCCCTGAGCCTGGGGGCCAGGCAGGGGGTCCACACTCCCAGGCCAAGGCAGAACCACATGCACACGTCTGTTCCTGCCCCCTGCACCGGCAGAGAGCTCGGGGGAGCCAGAGTCTGTCAGGCAGCTGCTGGGCTGGCCGCCTGTGTGGGAAGGGGCAGAGCCGACCTAGGGGCACACTGGGCCTCTTGCTCTCCCTGCTGCCCTGAGGCTGCTGGGCCAAAGAGGTCTTGGGCATCCAGCCCCTTGCTGGCCCCTTCCCTCTGACGAGGCCCTCTGAGCTCCAGCCCCTTGCAGTGTGGAGACAGCCCCTGCCAGCAACCTCCTCTCCAAGGAGGCCTCAAGCGAGGCCTAGGCCCAGGGGAAAGGCACCAGCGGGGATGAGCCTGGGGAGGCGCCCGGGCATGTCTGGACCCAGTCCCCGCAGCCTGCCCCTTGCTGGGGCAGTACCCCCGGAGGCCAGGAAGGTCTGGGCAAGGCTGGCCAGGGGCAGGGGCCCTGCTGGGTCCTGCCCCTGGCCTGTGGGGCCTCTGAGCACAACCGGCCCTCTCCCGCTGGAAGACCTCCCCGGCTGCCTCCAAAGGCCGCTTTGCAAGCACTCTCGCCGGCTGTTCCCGCCAGCCGCGCACAACGCTCCCAAGCCCGGGAGAAAAGCGCTTCGGGGTGGTGCTCTCTCCCGGCCCTTGCCCCTGAGCCTGGGGGCCAGGCAGGGGGTCCACACTCCCAGGCCAAGGCAGAACCACATGCACACGTCTGTTCCTGCCCCCTGCACCGGCAGAGAGCTCGGGGGAGCCAGAGTCTGTCAGGCAGCTGCTGGGCTGGCCGCCTGTGTGGGAAGGGGCAGAGCCGACCTAGGGGCACACTGGGCCTCTTGCTCTCCCTGCTGCCCTGAGGCTGCTGGGCCAAAGAGGTCTTGGGCATCCAGCCCCTTGCTGGTCCCTTCCCTCTGACGAGGCCCTCTGAGCTCCAGCCCCTTGCAGTGTGGAGACAGCCCCTGCCAGCAACCTCCTCTCCAAGGAGGCCTCAAGCGAGGCCTAGGCCCAGGGGAAAGGCACCAGCGGGGATGAGCCTGGGGAGGCGCCCGGGCATGTCTGGACCCAGTCCCCGCAGCCTGCCCCTTGCTGGGGCAGTACCCCCGGAGGCCAGGAAGGTCTGGGCAAGGCTGGCCAGGGGCAGGGGCCCTGCTGGGTCCTGCCCCTGGCCTGTGGGGCCTCTGAGCACAACCGGCCCTCTCCCGCTGGAAGACCTCCCCGGCTGCCTCCAAAGGCCGCTTTGCAAGCACTCTCGCCGGCTGTTCCCGCCAGCCGCGCACAACGCTCCCAAGCCCGGGAGAAAAGCGCTTCGGGGTGGTGCTCTCTCCCGGCCCTTGCCCCTGAGCCTGGGGGCCAGGCAGGGGGTCCACACTCCCAGGCCAAGGCAGAACCACATGCACACGTCTGTTCCTGCCCCCTGCACCGGCAGAGAGCTCGGGGGAGCCAGAGTCTGTCAGGCAGCTGCTGGGCTGGCCGCCTGTGTGGGAAGGGGCAGAGCCGACCTAGGGGCACAGTGGGCCTCTTGCTCTCCCTGCTGCCCTGAGGCTGCTGGGCCAAAGAGGTCTTGGGCATCCAGCCCCTTGCTGGCCCCTTCCCTCTGACGAGGCCCTCTGAGCTCCAGCCCCTTGCAGTGTGGAGACAGCCCCTGCCAGCAACCTCCTCTCCAAGGAGGCCTCAAGCGAGGCCTAGGCCCAGGTGAAAGGCACCAGCGGGGATGAGCCTGGGGAGGCGCCCGGGCATGTCTGGACCCAGTCCCCGCAGCCTGCCCCTTGCTGGGGCAGTACCCCCGGAGGCCAGGACGGTCTGGGCAAGGCTGGCCAGGGGCAGGGGCCCTGCTGGGTCCTGCCCCTGGCCTGTGGGGCCTCTGAGCACAACCGGCCCTCTCCCGCTGGAAGACCTCCCCGGCTGCCTCCAAAGGCCGCTTTGCAAGCACTCTCGCCGGCTGTTCCCGCCAGCCGCGCACAACGCTCCCAAGCCCGGGAGAAAAGCGCTTCGGGGTGGTGCTCTCTCCCGGCCCTTGCCCCTGAGCCTGGGGGCCAGGCAGGGGGTCCACACTCCCAGGCCAAGGCAGAACCACATGCACACGTCTGTTCCTGCCCCCTGCACCGGCAGAGAGCTCGGGGGAGCCAGAGTCTGTCAGGCAGCTGCTGGGCTGGCCGCCTGTGTGGGAAGGGGCAGAGCCGACCTAGGGGCACACTGGGCCTCTTGCTCTCCCTGCTGCCCTGAGGCTGCTGGGCCAAAGAGGTCTTGGGCATCCAGCCCCTTGCTGGTCCCTTCCCTCTGACGAGGCCCTCTGAGCTCCAGCCCCTTGCAGTGTGGAGACAGCCCCTGCCAGCAACCTCCTCTCCAAGGAGGCCTCAAGCGAGGCGTAGGCCCAGGGGAAAGGCACCAGCGGGAATGAGCCTGGGGAGGCGCCCGGGCATGTCTGGACCCAGTCCCCGCAGCCTGCCCCTTGCTGGGGCAGTACCCCCGGAGGCCAGGAAGGTCTGGGCAAGGCTGGCCAGGGGCAGGGGCCCTGCTGGGTCCTGCCCCTGGCCTGTGGGGCCTCTGAGCACAACCGGCCCTCTCCCGCTGGAAGACCTCCCCGGCTGCCTCCAAAGGCCGCTTTGCAAGCACTCTCGCCGGCTGTTCCCGCCAGCCGCGCACAACGCTCCCAAGCCCGGGAGAAAAGCGCTTCGGGGTGGTGCTCTCTCCCGGCCCTTGCCCCTGAGCCTGGGGGCCAGGCAGGGGATCCACACTCCCAGGCCAAGGCAGAACCACATGCACACGTTTGTTCCTGCACCCTGCACCGGCAGAGGGCTCGGGGGAGCCAGAGTCTGTCAGGCAGCTGCTGGGCTGGCCGCCTGTGTGGGAAGGGGCAGAGCCGACCTAGGGGCACACTGGGCCTCTTGCTCTCCCTGCTGCCCTGAGGCTGCTGGGCCAAAGAGGTCTTGGGCATCCAGCCCCTTGCTGGTCCCTTCCCTCTGACGAGGCCCTCTGAGCTCCAGCCCCTTGCAGTGTGGAGACAGCCCCTGCCAGCAACCTCCTCTCCAAGGAGGCCTCAAGCGAGGCCTAGGCCCAGGGGAAAGGCACCAGCGGGGATGAGCCTGGGGAGGCGCCCGGGCATGTCTGGACCCAGTCCCCGCAGCCTGCCCCTTGCTGGGGCAGTACCCTCGGAGGCCAGGAAGGTCTGGGCAAGGCTGGCCAGGGGCAGGGGCCCTGCTGGGTCCTGCCCCTGGCCTGTGGGGCCTCTGAGCACAACCGGCCCTCTCCCGCTGGAAGACCTCCCCGGCTGCCTCCAAAGGCCGCTTTGCAAGCACTCTCGCTGGCTGTTCCCGCCAGCCGCGCACAACGCTCCCAAGCCCGGGAGAAAAGCGCTTCGGGGTGGTGCTCTCTCCCGGCCCTTGCCCCTGAGCCTGGGGGCCAGGCAGGGGGTCCACACTCCCAGGCCAAGGCAGAACCACATGCACACGTCTGTTCCTGCCCCCTGCACCGGCAGAGAGCTCGGGGGAGCCAGAGTCTGTCAGGCAGCTGCTGGGCTGGCCGCCTGTGTGGGAAGGGGCAGAGCCGACCTAGGGGCACACTGGGCCTCTTGCTCTCCCTGCTGCCCTGAGGCTGCTGGGCCAAAGAGGTCTTGGGCATCCAGCCCCTTGCTGGTCCCTTCCCTCTGACGAGGCCCTTTGAGCTTCAGCACCTTGCAGTGTGGAGACAGCCCCTGCCAGCAACCTCCTCTCCAAGGAGGCCTCAAGCGAGGCCTAGGCCCAGGGGAAAGGCACCAGCGGGGATGAGCCTGGGGAGGCGCCCGGGCATGTCTGGACCCAGTCCCCGCAGCCTGCCCCTTGCTGGGGCAGTACCCCCGGAGGCCAGGAAGGTCTGGGCAAGGCTGGCCAGGGGCAGGGGCCCTGCTGGGTCCTGCCCCTGGCCTGTGGGGCCTCTGAGCACAACCGGACCTCTCCCGCTGGAAGACCTCCCCGGCTGCCTCCAAAGTCCGCTTTGCAAGCACTCTCGCCGGCTGTTCCCGCCAGCCGCGCACAACGCTCCCAAGCCCGGGAGAAAAGCGCTTCGGGGTGGTGCTCTCTCCCGGCCCTTGCCCCTGAGCCTGGGGGCCAGGCAGGGGCTCCACACTCCCAGGCCAAGGCAGAACCACATGCACACGTCTGTTCCTGCCCCCTGCACCGGCAGAGAGCTCGGGGGAGCCAGAGTCTGTCAGGCAGCTGCTGGGCTGGCCGCCTGTGTGGGAAGGGGCAGAGCCGACCTAGGGGCACACTGGGCCTCTTGCTCTCCCTGCTGCCCTGAGGCTGCTGGGCCAAAGAGGTCTTGGGCATCCAGCCCCTTGCTGGTCCCTTCCCTCTGACGAGGCCCTCTGAGCTCCAGCCCCTTGCAGTGTGGAGACAGCCCCTGCCAGCAACCTCCTCTCCAAGGAGGCCTCAAGCGAGGCCTAGGCCCAGGGGAAAGGCACCAGCGGGGATGAGCCTGGGGAGGCGCCCGGGCATGTCTGGACCCAGTCCCCGCAGCCTGCCCCTTGCTGGGGCAGTAGCCCCGGAGGCCAGGAAGGTCTGGGCAAGGCTGGCCAGGGGCACGGGCCCTGCTGGGTCCTGCCCCTGGCCTGTGGGACCTCTGAGCACAACCGGCCCTCTCCCGCTGGAAGACCTCCCTGGCTGCCTCCAAAGGCCGCTTTGCAAGCACTCTCGCCGGCTGTTCCCGCCAGCCGCGCACAACACTCCCAAGCCCGGGAGAAAAGCGCTTCGGGGTGGTGCTCTCTCCCGGCCCTTGCCCCTGAGCCTGGGGGCCAGGCAGGGGGTCCACACTCCCAGGCCAAGGCAGAACCACATGCACACGTCTGTTCCTGCCCCCTGCACCGGCAGAGAGCTCGGGGGAGCCAGAGTCTGTCAGGCAGCTGCTGGGCTGGCCGCCTGTGTGGGAAGGGGCAGAGCCGACCTAGGGGCACACTGGGCCTCTTGCTCTCCCTGCTGCCCTGAGGCTGCTGGGCCAAAGAGGTCTTGGGCATCCAGCCCCTTGCTGGTCCCTTCCCTCTGACGAGGCCCTCTGAGCTCCAGCCCCTTGCAGTGTGGAGACAGGCCCTGCCAGCAACCTCCTCTCCAAGGAGGCCTCAAGCGAGGCATAGGCCCAGCGCAAAGGCACCAGCGGGGATGAGCCTGGGGAGGCGCCCGGGCATGTCTGGACCCAGTCCCCGCAGCCTGCCCCTTGCTGGGGCAGTACCCCCGGAGGCCAGGAAGGTCTGGGCAAGGCTGGCCAGGGGCAGGGGCCCTGCTGGGTCCTGCCCCTGGCCTGTGGGGCCTCTGAGCACAACCGGCCCTCTCCCGCTGGAAGACCTCCCCGGCTGCCTCCAAAGGCCGCTTTGCAAGCACTCTCGCCGGCTGTTCCCGCCAGCCGCGCACAACGCTCCCAAGCCCGGGAGAAAAGCGCTTCGGGGTGGTGCTCTCTCCCGGCCCTTGCCCCTGAGCCTGGGGGCCAGGCAGGGGGTCCACACTCCCAGGCCAAGGCAGAACCACATGCACACGTCTGTTCCTGCCCC